>NC_135559.1:9913758-10053758 GCF_964340395.1 Glandiceps talaboti
GAAATACCAACTGTTTCTAAATGAATGCTACCAAATTAAACACAAAATGTTTGGATTTCCATCATGCTAACATAGTTGTGTTGCCATGGAAACAACGACGCTGTATGTAAACACACTGAAGTGCCATTTCTATGATTTTTGTTTTAAAGTGTGTATTTGTAGGCTGCGCTGCATTTTACAAAATTAATTTAAAATATATCTACCCCGTAGAGACAGGTAAAACAAGGTTGTAATATATAGCACCAGTCCATTCATGTTTCTTGATCTGTTGAGAAAATATGAATATATTTACTATACATTACAAAGTAAACATTGCATTTAATGGCTGGCTTGGCGGTGCTGTTAAAACAGAATGGAGTGCGCTGAAACTACACTTCCTAAAATATCTCCCATTTTTGTTGTACGCAAGATTGTTCCTGGTTGTTATGATAGTAAAGATAAAGATAAATGTTTTTGGATTTTTAGTTCCGTGGCACATATAGCACACACACACACACACACACACACACACACACACACACACACACACACACACACACACACACGAACACACACACACACACACACACACACACATTGTCTGTCTCTGACAGTCTGTCTCGTCTCAATCTCTGTATCTGTCTGTGCTTCTGTCTCTGTCTCTGTCTCTGCCTCTATCTGTCTGTCTGTCTGTCTGTCTGTCTGTCTGTCTGTCTGTCTGTCTGTCTGTCTGTCTGTCTGTCTGTCCCCCTCTCTCTCTCTCTCATGGTGGTAAGAAAAAGCGTATCTGTGTATGTACCTTGTTTCTGCTTTTGTCTGTCTGTCTGTCTGTCTGTCTGTCTGTCTGTCTGTCTGTCTGTCTGTCTGTCTGTCTGTCTGTCTGTCTATCTGTCTGTCTCAATACATTTTATGAGTTACAAAAGTTGGTATATGTTGTTTCAAATTGTTAATTTAAAACTAAAAATAACAACTGTACATATCTTACCTTAGTAAAGACACGATAAATGTGTGTACACTATTGTCAAAAACTGTAACTATACTTAAGGGGCAAACTTTCCAGGTGTGAAAACCGACCTTATTCACAAGAAACTCTACTGATAAATTTGTCTATGCGTGTATGTGCTATCTGTACTGAAATATAGAGACGATTTTATTATCTGATGATACAGGTCGCTTTGCTGTTATCATGAGATACGCACAGAGACAACAAAGCAGAAAAAATGTTGTTGTTTTTTATTAGGGCCAAATGACGATATGAAACGAGCAGAGGGTTAATGGGAGGTGAGAGAGAGAGAGAGAGAGAGAGAGAGAGAGAGAGAGAGAGAGAGAGAGAGAGAGAGAGAGAGAGAGAGAGAGAGAGAGAGAGGGGAGGGAGGAGGAAGGGAGAGGGAGGAGGGAGGGAGAGGGAGGAGGGAGGGAAAGACAGACAGACAGACAGACAGACAGACAGAGGGGAATAGACAAACAGAGACAGAGAGAGACAGAGACAAAGATAGACAGACAGACAGAGTGGGGGAATAAGCAAACACCCTCTCATGTCAGTCATGTCAATCATCATAATTAAGTACAGGGTTAGAAACCTATCGCGGGAAGACAGTTTGGAAATATGACTTGTTAAACGACTTCTCGTGGTTCAACTCATGAGAAAAATAGTTCGGGTCACCTTTCAGACCATCAAAATTTTCATGGCCCCCTTCACCCCCCATTTTCGACTCAGCCCCCCCCCCCCCGCCATAATTTCTGCTGGAATAATAACTGCCACTAATAATTTTCTCTTCAGCTCCTGGAAATCCTAAAACTGATGACAGTTTAGACAAATTTCTAGTTGCCATGTGAACCGCAACAAAGTCTTTCAGTAGGTGGGATGTTACATCTACTCGACATTTATAGATTGCTCAAAATATAGCACGAAACATTAGCACGAATCTTGCGGTAAGATAAAACATTCAAAGACTGACACATGTTTTAATAGGAATGGCTCACTTCATGATTCGAATGTATTGGTCACCAATTATATACGTGTTGATATAAATGAAGTTAATATGTTGTAAAACTAGCTCTTTTGTGTGCCATCTGGGTCACACCATGAGAATTCACACTACTATCAACTAGAACGGTGTTCGAATAAACGACATTTTCTTCATGACAACCTATCAATAATAAGTGTTAATTTATCCCCTGGAAGAATCCCATTGATGGCATTTAGACAGCCAAAACACCAGCAACTAGCGAGTGTATTATCGCTGCGCAGTCTATTGCACAGACAAGGGTGCCACTCTTTATCAAGATATTGATAAAGTTGAAGACAGGAACCAAAAGTAAGATACTGAACATGTCTATGATGATAAGGAAGTAAACATGACAGTCCTTGAATTGTATGCGTTATCACTCTTAAAAATTATCATTTCATCAAATATATAAGAACACACCAAAAGTGTATTAGTTAAGTTGGTCTAATTTTAAAAAAATGTGATTGAACATAATTTCTAGTTAAGAACTGTTTTGATGATAATTAGAGACACATGTACTCCAAATAACACTAAACCTAGTGTGTTGGTTATTAGACATTTCATTCTGGGTAGAATTGTAGATACCCCTTTCCTCTGAGAAACTGTAATATACCATATGATGCATAGCAGATTACATCCATTATGACGAATTCACATGAGAAGAATTTACAACGATGAACTTCCATATCGACAATTAGATAGATAAAGTGTGAACAAAGATAGCAGATTTGTGTTTATTAATTAATGTGTAGGTTTATTTAAGGAATTAATTGGTACAACAGCATGCAAATATACAATAGGGTTGTCAAGAATTATTCTGATTTAAATTACAGGGATACTAGTACATGACACATATATTTAGTCCTGACAATATGGGGATTGGGAATTTGTTTCCAAATGGAAGATCCCCGTCTCCTCTGGTACAGCATCGTATCCCATTTGGGCGCAATAAGGGTTACATGTGTTACAACATAATACTGGACATGAGAACCACTGGTCTAGCTCACATGGATACGATGTAAACTTGCATTCACTGTTGATAGATTCCTCGAAGTATTCGCCTGCGCGGTCATGGTCACAGAGATCTGAAAAGAGAATATTCACCCAAATAAATTATATCATAGTTGTTCCCCTTTCAAAGGATGAGATCTACAAACAACTCGTTTTAATCCCTTCATATCGAAGTGCTGGTACTACCAAAATTAAGAGAGCATAGGTTTCAATTAAGCATCACAATGCTTCTTTCATTATCTCAAATGTTTTATTTGCACGGGTTATATACATGGACTTTGTCTACGTTGCTTCTCATTTTTTTCAATCTTCAAACGTAGTAAAGCTTTTGTTTAATTAATTAATTAATTAATTAATTAATTTATCAATCAATCAATCAATCAATCAATCAATCAATCAATCAATCAATCAATCAATCAACTTTCTTTCCCAAGAACACAAATTTACCAACTATTTGAGACCGAGACGATGAAAGCATTGCTACAACGGAGTTATATATGTAATTATATACACATTACTAAACACAGTGAAATCGCCAAACAGATCAACATTATGAATATTGCCCATAGATTTTTTTTAAAGGAATGAAAAAATCTTATTGAGCAGAAGGTGGTGAAAACGTTGACTACGACGAAGGAGGGAGGCCGAAGTTGACACATGCAAGTACTTCAGGTAACTTTGTAATATGGACTGAGAAAATAAATGGAGGATTTTTCATCTGTTCTCAAGCGAGGGGTCGATGGAATCCATGAAAAATTCATGATACGCCTCTCTCGAACAATCTATTTTTGGATGGCAGCAATAACCGACTGATAAACGTAAGATACAGCATCCTGCGAAAGGAGTTAATAGATCAATAAATGTTCATTAATTTATGCATAGCAATCTAGTACTCACTCAGCAAACAGCCTGGTTGGTTTTCACCACCATTTGGATAAAAATCAGCATCACCACACTGAAACAAGAAAGAAGACCATGTCTATTTAAGCAACACGAGCATTCAGCTGATGACAACAGAAAAAAAATAAATATCGCTCAGCATGAAGTTTGTCAGTTAGGGTAACTCAATGTTCTGAACTTCAATGACATTTCATAAATACTCACTCACTCAACAAACCGTAAATTCACGTAATATATGCCTGGGGGAAGAATACTAAAACATAAATTGTCGTCTTTATTTTCCAAATGTTTTAGACCTAATTCTCAAGCCATTTTAGATTCCAATAGACAAGAAAATGACAAGATTGTTGGTTTCCTTGAAAAAAAGGTGGAACCCCCACATTTTTTCCAGTATTTCAAATGGACCAGGAACAAGCTGTCACGTGGGAAAGTTTGTAGAGATTGTATTACTTTGGTGATCAGGCAAATAGACCTGTTGTCGGTTCCAAGATGCATTGCGCGTTTCTCCATACAACAATGCCATGTATTGTGTACGCGCTGGGGGTTTACACGCGCTACTCAGGGGGGGGGGGTGTTTGTCACCTGACCATACCATATGGCCATTGGGTCACCTGTAAAATCACTGTCTGTCATTGATGGCGTTTAGTCTTTATTCTATAAAATCACTCATAATCAAAGAGGTCAGCATGTGTTTCCATAATTTCCTGATGAAATGTTATTTCAAACGTAATATAGACATAACAAGACCAAATGTAACAACGTGAGCGGCATCATCTCGCGCAATGCATCTTGGAACCGGAAAATCGAGTTCTTACCGCCATCTTTATTCCCAGGGCAGATTCATTTGGTTCGCCATCAGTATGGATAACATCCACAAACACAGCATCAGTCGGGTCGATACGGACAGCGGGATCGCGTCCTTCAAAGTCTGGACCAGCTGGATCAAGCCCTGGGAAATTAAAACAAAAGATAACGTAAATAGAGTTGCGTTGAACTTGTCACGTGGTCAACGTCTATTTTTAAAAGGCAACAAAGGCGAGGATGATTTTCAGTCATAAACAATTTACGAATGTCACGAAAATTCACTTTCGAACCACCACTCTTCATCGCGCGATTTATCTTCAAGTGAGAAAAATAACCTAAATTATACATTATTACTTTGTCTTCTTTACAGTACGAACTGTATTTTTTTCTATATGGGTAATAACCTCTATATATATTTAAATTAGCTCTGAACCAAGCTCTGTACACTGGAGTAGGGAATTCAGGGTATGGTGTCCAGTTACTTATGCAGATGACACCGGTGCCTCTATTTATCAGACTGTCTACCTAGTTTAAGTTAGAATACACCACTAGTGCTGTTATACTCTCTGGAAATTATAGTTCTGAAAATCATCTAACTTCATCATACGGATGTTTGTTTCTAGTCTTTTACAACTACCGACATCGAAGCATTGACGAATGCAATACAAGTCTCTGCGCTGTTCCAACATGCTGTGCAAAGTGTAATGGTTTGATAAGGACAATGCCTCTTTATGCGTACATGAAATGCCAGGAGAACTGCACATTTGTTTGTGAGCATGAGCTGTAATGTAGAGGCCATACAACTATGATTATCTATGTAATACTTGTTTCTGTGCTTCCAACATGCTGTGCGAAGGCAGGTGTCATTTATCTAATTCAGTTTACTTTCCTAGTTTGCAACTGGTTCTGTTCGTCAATGCTTCGATGTCGGCAGTTGTATGTGTGTAGAAATGATTTAAAAAATAACGTGAGGGTTTGTTATATCTTGTTTGCAAGCAGCTTGACAATCCTATATAACGGTATATTGGCTTTTAAAATGGTAAAACGTGGATACCATGTTGACCTCTACTTCCAAAACGTGCGTGGTGGCCCCTGAGTTTGATTGAAAATGAATTCAGAGGTGTTTTTTTACCGGGAACAAAATAACTGTACGCTTAGACCAGAACTAGCTGTAATTGGAACGTTTTTATAATGTTTTGTTAAATACAATAACTTACTTGTAATATCGCATTGCATCATTGTCGGTAAATGTAATTTTGTAACTCATTGTATACACAATAATATGAAATGGATCGATTTTTGTGGCAGTACCCAAAATTCAGTACAACGGCGATCACGATTTCAACTTTTTTTCTGTACTGCTTATAGACATCTCGACCACTGATTAATATGTGCAATGTCTAATTATTGGTACTGTAGCAATTTTCAGTGAATACATTGTGGTTGTCCGATCGAAAATGGTACTCCAGTTATAGCTGGTATAGTTTTAACATAGTGACAGATTCAAAACCTAGCTTGTACTCAAGATTAAAAACTTACACAACTTACCACTATGTTACCTACTTAAAATTATAACATTGACCCCCTAATCAACAGATACAAAAAATTTATTGTTATATAGTTTGATATTTTAGTGTACCAGTTGCATTTATTGAAAGTGTAAAGATGTATCTCCTGGACGCGTACTATGTATATTCTCTGTATAATGTATTTTGTTTTGTATATTTTATGCAAATTAAGGATATTCAAAGTTCTTACCAGTGATTCTTCCGATATCAGGAGATCTTTCACCAGCATGACCACTACATTGTGCTCCAAGACTATGACCAATCAAATGAACCTTTGATGGTGGGTATCCTCCAAGCGCGTCATCTAAGAATCTTATAAATGCATCAACCTCTGCACCAACTATTTGGGTGTTGGAAACCGCTTGTGGATAATTTACAGCCGCTCCACCGTTCCAATCAACAGCGAATACGTTCAACTCTTCAGTCTGTAATGCGTTCAAAGATGATGCAAAAATTGGAATAGACAGACTTGAAAGGGGAAGGTTTAAATAGACCTCCAGGTGATGCATCATTTGGCAGTGCATGTCATTTTAACAGCTCTAGTTAAAGGGGTCATATGGATTAGAAACAGATGTTTGTTTGGATTTGTAATTAACTCAACAACTTGTCTCTGCCTATCTACTTCATAAAACAATATGAAACGTATAAAAAGCTCCTAAAAGTATAGAAGGTTTCGAATTGTACGTACAGGAAGTCTACACACAGTGGGTAAATACATTAGCTTATTGACCACTGGAACTATATGCGTGGTGGTGTTACAATATATACGGAATCAACAGATGAATGTGCAAAAAAGAACAACTTTGATTTAAAGGAAATTGGTTCCCGGGGTAGATTCAACCGTAAGACGCAAGAGGAGAGGTGAGGAATATAATATGAGCTCCACACCTTTTGAGCCAGCTGTCATAAACACAAAAGAGAATCCAAACCCAGAAAAATTTACAGTAACATATCAGTGGTCACCGTTCACATTAGATAATACGGAAAAGAATTCAACGTGGCCGTCAAATAATGTGTTTAGTTATTTTTTAGTATTTCACGTACCGAATCAAGGAATGCGTTTTTCATACTAACTACCCAATCCTCTTCTCCAGAATTTGTCCAACCGTGGATCAAAAACTTCGAATCTTTATTCATGTCAAAATTAGAATTGAGTAGTGAGTCTAGGTCATTTCTGTCAATGACCTGTCTGAACACTCGGTTGCTGCTTGTGTACAACCAAAATCCTGTCGCAACGACAGCTGGGTCTTCTGGTAGGTGCGGCGAGTTGTCATAAGGTGGGTCATTGGTAAAACATCCAAGGTCACCGTAACATACTTCCGCTGTTTGACCTGGATAATGAAGAAACCGAGAAATGTTAGAAAAAGACGAGTACTACAGTTTTTCATATACATGTAGAACGGTGTTCCTTCATTGTAGATCATACAAATCAAAGAGGAGGTTTCAAGGAGGTTAAGAAATATTCCTATCAGTAATGTACCTTTAGAACCATAAATCCTTAGCTTGAATAAAAAAATGCTTACGTTTTACTTTGCTGAGATATATGTACAAACTAACACAGAAACAAACAAACAAACAAACAAACAAACAAAGAAATAAAGAAATAAATAAAGAAAGAAAAAAAAAGAAAAGAAAAAATAAATAAATAGATAAAAATTTAAATAAATAAATAATAAATAAATATATTGGTATCGTCTCTATGCAACAAGCGAATAAACACCAGTGCGTTTGCTTGAATGAAGTGAGCCATGGAAAGACTTTACGCAACTATAAAATTAGGTAAATAAACAACTATACAAAACAGCGTGTGTCTCTGATGCTTTCATTAGTTTGTATATATCTATGAAAGTTATAATGTAATGCTCAGTCGAACTCCATAGTTATAATGTGTAGCGTTTTAACACAGTAACAGTAAACAGAGTTTCTGGGATTCTGTGGTGTTTATACTCCGATATGTTACCGACAGTAACTACTGTAACATTGTATATATGGAACTTGTCTCATTCCTGCTTTCGAGGGTTGTAGTTGTAACAGTACGTTTACTGTATCATAATAAGGGTGTTCTCGACATTTTCTGAATTCCAGGTTTGATTTCTGACAATAGCTAGGTGTTTTACTAAGTAGAATACTGCAGGCACATTGTAGTCCCCTACCAACATTTCATTCAACCCGTCTAAATTCAGCTAATGCTTGGAAAGTAATAATAGCCGTCACAAATTTACTCACCTTCTTGAGAAAGGAAACATAAAACAGCAAGCGATATGATCCAAGCCTTCATATTGTGCTGATAAGAATTTCAAAATAAGAGAGGGGGTGAGTTTTGATATTTCATGTACAACTTGTGATAGCAGACGCTGATTCTGTTTAATTCATTACAAATTGCGTCGAACGCCCATATGTAGCTGCTACAAACCTAAATAACCCAAACGCCAAAAGATCCCTTCAGCTGCTTTAGCTTTGGGGCTTTCAAAATGTCAAGTGTAACATCGCACGCACTAAAACGATATAAACGTGTCCTTTTGTTCGCGTGTGCTTTGATGTAATTTCAGAAAAACTGGACGTAATCATTTTGTCATGCTTTCTACTACAGTTAGTTTTCTGGCGAGAACAGTGTGTCCAAACATACCGTGATCATCATTCACCGAAGACTATATAACTGTACCACATTGTCATCTACGTTCTTCGTTTTGATTCAAGAATACATGAATGTCACATGACAGACGATAGAATAAACAAGTTTACAAACATATACCATTGTGACATTTAAATTCGCATGTACATGTACTAGACTATTTTATAGTTTAAAAGAAAAGCAACAACTAACAAAAAATGGTAAGTTCCTTACCTATACGACAGATTCTACCGATGTATTTGTTTTGTAGTTGTGTTGCTTCTGAAATAAGATACTTTAAATACGTACAACACATGGCAGGTGTGCAAGGAGACCTTGTTTCCAGTGATATGACGAAGTGATAAGGTTATTTGACACTTTATCAAATGTAAATCTTACAACTGTTTTCCTCCTTATCATATGAACACATAAAGCTATACTCGCGTCATTGCAAACTCAACCAGGTGGTACATATATATTAAAATGTCCATATGGATGACAAATGGGTATTTATGTCGAATTTTTTTTAATTCTTAAAACAGCTTTGCTAATGTTTTCCAAATTGAAAAGGGAATGTTCAACAACATATACCAAGAACCTTGCTGTCAACTCGATAGATTGCCAAACATTAAAAAAATGTGTAAAATTTTTGTTATTGTGTACGCACAATAACAAGTTTTTCAGTTACTTTCTAACTATTTGCAATTTGTTCAGTTACAAACGTAGACTTGGTATAAGCTGTTTCACAAAATCATTATTCTTTTCAAGTAGTTGTTTTTATGAATAAAAATTCAAAATTAAATACATATTTATCAGCTTACGGCTACTTTAACCAGAATATTTTGGGAAAAAAACATTCGTACACGCTTATAAAAAAAAAGTATTACTCCAAATTGATCACATAAATCCTAGCTTTCAGCGTTAGTCACCAGGGTTTCTTCAGAGATGTGACGTCGCATAATATTTACGCTACGGTTCCCAGGCCATACTCAGTGATTTGCAAATAAAGTCGATAAAACATAAGTATCGTTTTTCATGACAAATAACAAGTAACCAAAGTAACGTATACTATGTCCGAAGGCCTGTACATGTCAATATATAGTAGGGCAAACAACATATGTATTGTGCAGATTGGGGTGATGCAGTGATTACTTGTAATTACGCCGTTTATTAGTACAAATCGCTTTCTGTATGTACAATATTATACAGTTTCATACTTTATACGGTCTTCACTATTTTTTGCAAGTTGTTTATTTAAAAACATGAACATGTTGTGTGGGTTTTTTTTAGACATCATTTTAAAGTCGTTTGAATCTTTCAAATCCAAAATGAACCCAACTTCGATTCTTAACCACATGTCGATGCATGTACGTTCCTTTATATCATTAAAATTACTCATCTGGCGTATTTTAATAACACAGATCATCACACAATAGGGAATATAGTGATTTAGTTTATATACACTAAAATGTGTCATAAAATAATTAGTGTGTTATGACTAACGAACACTAAGTTAGCAAAAATTGCAGAACTCGAGATTGTGCATCTGTAGAATAGGCTGTAGAAGATATTTGATTTCACATGGCGATTATTCTAAAAATGGATTATGTATGACTAATTAATCACCTTGCCCGAGATACGACCCCCGATAGTTTATACACGTAACAAAACAGAGCATGCGCATCCACTCTATATCGGTTAGCTCATGATATGAATGTGTATCGGACCCTGTATCAAATGTTCAACTCATGCTGATGTCTTCATTATTCCATCAGCAGGAACATATATTTTTATACTATTAAAGTACATTTCTTTTGTTGGGGGGGGGGGGGGGGGTAATGGTGGTGGGGGGGGGGGGAGGAAGATAAGATATTTCCAAAAGACTACTTATCCAGGTCGTTTAATTGTGACATATGTATTTGGTGTGGTGCCATTCCGAATTCGACTTCCACAGTGTGTTGTTTTGTCCCTCAAATTAGAACATTAAATAGAGAATATGGTCATTCAGGTCATACGAGGTCATTTGTATAGAGGTCCGTAGGTTCTGTGTACTATAGTTGCCATTAAAAGCGTTGACGGAACATGGGTGGTGTTTGTTTTATATTAGCTACATGTCGTATGCTTAGGACATATCCAAAAATTCATTTCCACCCATCCTGAATCACGTGACTCTCTCTCATAGTTTATAAAGTTGGTAAACCTTCACACCTCTTAAGTTGACGTTCTTTGGTAGAAGTTCATGCAGATGTGTGAATCTCCTGACCTTGTTATTGCACATGATGCATCACTTTATAACATCTCCAAAACCAGATTGGCCAAGTTTGATAGCTCTATTTTGTTAGTGTAGCACAGTAATGCCGGGTTGGTAGAAATGACTTCGGTCTGTACTATACGCATAAGAAATGCAAATAAGTGAATTTTCTTCACTGTTGCTTCCTTTTACAAAGATACACTAATAAATATGAGAGAAGCACGTGTGTGTTTACCATTTGCAACCGTATTCCAGTGTAGAAATCCTTTTATTTTTTTCACAAAGTAAACATAATTCCACGAATATTTGATATCGTCCATTCTATTTAATGATTTAGGTTGTGTGTTCCCCTTGTTCACTTCGAAAGATTGTGAATATTGAGAAGAATATAATTATGTAGTAAAGAATCTAATAATTTTCTGTTGAAGGACTGAACTTTAGTTTGTACAAGACACATGCAATTATGCTTTGCAGTAGGGAATGTCTGAATTAGTCTCCAAGAAGAACACTCCGAGCGTTTGACTTTTGTCGGCATGGAAACCCATGTAGCCACAGTTACCATCACAAGAGCTACAGGATCGGTCTCCGAGAGGACATGGGTACGCTGTAAAGGGGCATGGCGTATTGATTGATTCAATGAAAAGGTCGGGTGCCCTCATGTGGTGGCATACCTCTGAAATTCAACAAGAAAGTATAGGAAGAATGATAAGTATACGGGTAACCCAAACTCTAAAACAGACCTCGCGTGGGGTCAAAGGTCATCGCGCATGACATAACATTAATCATCGTGTGTTGTTTAGAACTAATATAATATCAGATTGACAACGTTGATACAACTATGACATTTATCCAATAATTATCAGAAATTTTAAAATTATATTTCTGAATTGTATGATGAATAATTATTCACAAATATCACAGTTTTTATTTACAAGTTCTGTTTTTTTAAAATAAATATTCCAACTTAAGGGAAAAATCGCTGCTAGCAATAACATTCAATAAGATTCACTGATTGTATTGCAAATACATTTAATAACGTTGTCGATGCAGACAACGAACTCTTACCTCCAATTAGCCCACAGCCCGGTTGTTGCGTTCCACCATTAGGATAGAAATCAACATGACCACACTAGAAATAGAAAAGTGATATGGTTTGAAAGTTAATGCAATATTAATGAAGGGACTGGTCTATCATGTAGATTTACCTGCCACGTGTTATCTTAAACATGCATATAAGACCGAACGGGGTTCAAATGTCCGCTATATGCATTCTAGTAATAAAGCTTTCATAATTAACATATTTCGCCTAAGAAAACAAAATGTTTGGTTCCGTTACCCGACCCCACCTAGTTTATCATGCCAACCCTAAACTTTTTTTACCTATTCGGAAAAAAATAATAACATCGCGAAAACTGTGAAGTTTCATAAGAAGTTGTTGATGCGGAAATAGCCACCAACTTAAAAAAAAGTACTGTTCTTCCAATCTGTAATAAACGGCTGTACATCTGATGAAAAGAAACCAATAACACCTAATATGGAAAACAACGGAAAACATAATTACCTGAGCTAGACACTCTCCCATGAATATGTATAATAAAAATTCTACCTACCCCACCTATTCTACACTTGAGCGTAATCAGAACCATACAAATTATTTTGTTGGGCCCAACTTTATATTTATCAAGGGCTGCATTATAATTACTGAACACGAATAGTTACAGTTCACCTATATATAAGAGAGTGCATTGTATTAATAAGTTGACTATACTCACGGGATTATAATATCCAAAACCACCCTGCCATAGTGGCTCTGCATCCGTGTGAATAACATCAACAAACTGAGCATCACTTGAATCAAGATGAACATCTGTGTCTTGGTTTTCAAAGTCTGGACCAGCTGGGTCAAGGCCTGGATGAAAACAACAGAGTAGATTAAATAAGACTACAGCGGGTGAACATTTTAGAATATATATATATATATATATATATATATATATATATATATATATATATATATATATATATATATATATATATATATATATATATATATATATATATATATATATATATATATATAGTTTTGGTAGTACTGGAACTCTTTCTTGGTTGTAACTCGGAGTTTCACGCATGGTGCGATCATCAGACACTCATCAGAGAGTGTCTGATGATCGCACCATGCGTGAAACTCCGAGTTACAACCAAGAAAGAGTTCCAGTACTACCAAAACTATTACGCTCTGCCACTGCGGTATAGAGCACTATCTTAGCAGATTGATACTCAACGAGTTATATATATATATATATATATATATATATATATATATATATATATATATATATATATATATATATATATATATATAATTTTACAATACCAAAGTTTTGAATTTGGTACAATAGGAAAATGAGAAATGACACTTTGAACCGGAAAATGAGATACAAATCAACTTCAAAAATCAAATTGTATTCTCGAATTGAAATATTTGGTAAAATTGGAAATTATAAGATGAAAATGGTTTTATTTATGGCTCTTCTTGGTAAATTACGTCATTTTCGAATTCATTATTATATGTCAGAAGTGTGTTCTGGTACACAATTCATGTGCCGAGATTTGTGAAAAGAGCATGTCACTTGAAATAGGAATACCTGAAAACCGCCACTGCGCCATAGTGTAACTGTAACCGTCCTCGGATTGTGCGTTATAATGCTGCGTCTATGGCAGGATTGGTGGCCCATGGGGAAAGTCACGAAAATGGCGATTTTTTTCTCGTCATGCCACCCTCCTATACGTACACATAACTCATACTCTTCCGATGTATTACTGAGTGCTTGAATGGTCACAAAAAAACCACCATTTCCGTGACCGTTATTATATGAAACCATATACCTGGCTCTTGGCAACCCATGGAAATCATTGCTAAAGTTTGAAGGCAGTCTCTACGTGAAAATTTACCACTTACCCGATATTCTGCCGATACTTGGATTTCTTTTCCCTGCGTGTCCAGATACTTGTGCACCAAGACTGAATCCGATCAAATGAACGTCCTCAAATGCAAGACTAACTTGCTGTTGTAGGAACTGTAGAAGGAGATGTATTTCTTCGCCAACTTTGTCAGTATTGTCGGCACAAGTAAAGTACCAACCCGAAGAGCCATCTTGCCAGTCAACAACAATGACGTTCATATTACCCTACACAATAAAGACGTTCTCATGTAAGTATAGGCGTTACTTTATATGGCAACATGTTAATGACATTTCAACCGCCAATTTTCTCAACACTGTGCCCTATGAAAGCTGCTTGTTCGTTGTCCTCTTGTAATATGAAAAGAAATTGGTGTTCACGATCTTGTTTTCAAGGAATTCGACTTAGCTTTTTTCATTAAAATTTGTTAAATACTGCATTCGACGGCATATGCTTGTTATGTATTGTTATTTTTCCCTTCTCATTATCAGTCGTTGTTTTTTCAGTCTGCACTAGTTTTTGTATGTGTTTCATGTGTGTTAACTTTCGTAAATTGAAATTTATTTTAGAAGCTGAAAAAAAGAATGTCATTTTGACCTCTTTCAAAGTGTGTTTTGTGGATGGAGTTCAGTTTTCATAAAACAAAGTAATAAGAAAGGTTCAATCGTTAATAGTTGTATAGCAAGTGTTCAGTATGTATTACAATATGTGAAAAATAACCAAAAAGTCAAAAATGAATACTTACATAAATCAATAACTCATCTCTCATTCTTTCTATCCAGTCAGAATATCCACTCTCTCTGTATCCGTGACTAATGATCTTTGTGGGTAACGTTACATCAAAGTTTGACGTAACAAGACTGGTGACGTCATTTCTGTCAAGTTTGTGAGGTACAGACGGGTTGAAGGGTGTGTACAATAAAAAATCCACGTTAAAACCTTGACCTGTGCGCGGAAAAATAACATACCAGGGTGATGTTCTTATACTACACATATTTGTATTCTGAAGATGGGCCGCCAGCATGTCTGATTTCTCGGACGTCGAGTTTGCAAGAGGCAATCACGTGTGTCATCGTCGCTAATCATTATCAAGTGTTCTGATGTATAGATGTCTTTCATAACTCAAGTCTAGTCAAGCTAGGGTCGAGCTCATGACAGAATTCATGACGATTTTACTCGATTTTTCAATGGCCATGTGGATGAAAATTGGGTATTTATTTGGTTTTTTTTTTTTAATTTATGAAATAAATTGTATCATGCACTACTTGAAAAATATTAATATGAAACAATAGATGCAAATGATTCACAAATATGTTACATCTTTGTTATTGAGTATACAATAATAAGCCTTTCATATATACTGTTTAACTTTCGCAATGTATCATGAATTACAGACAAACTTTGACAATGTTCTTTCACATTGATTTTTTAAATAGGGAGTCATGATAGTATTATTTTATAAATTAGAATTCCCCAAAATAAATACCCAATCCTTATCCATATGACCGCTTTTTAATCAAAAGATATATGCGACTTGTCATACGATGAAGCAAGTTGAACGCAAAGCTGGTCACAACAAATTTTACCGAAATAATGGGACACAACCAAGGCCTATAATATATTTATGATCATTGTAATTATAACGTTTTGTAATGAAATATAACGCGCACGTTGATCAAAATATTAAAAGTTAATAATTACATTTAGTTATTCGTTGTGTATGTGAATTTTGTACACTGACGTTAGCCGAAACTTTGACCTTTGGTAGCAGACTGTGCAGTTTAGTTTGAGCGGGAATACTGTTATGTGTATCCAGAATGTACTTTTCTGATCATGAAATTTACTTACCAAATGTAATTTGAAGGAAAACAACCAAAGCGGTGAATTTTAGCCAGT
This sequence comes from Glandiceps talaboti, assembly GCF_964340395.1. Classification (NCBI taxonomy): domain Eukaryota; kingdom Metazoa; phylum Hemichordata; class Enteropneusta; family Spengelidae; genus Glandiceps; species Glandiceps talaboti. Next base: position 9,929,752 of record NC_135559.1, read on the forward strand.
GGGAAGCCATGGCTTCTCTGCGTAGTCTTGTCAGTTTGACTTGAAGTATATGGAACCTGTATGTTAATCTCTGAAATGTCAACAAAGTCAAACTAAGAAATGAAATGGTGTCGATGTTCTAGTCGAACCCATCAACCTAGTGAATAAAAACGCGACCATTACAACAATCCGCAATATGACTGAAATCCTGAGGCGGAGAACTTCATCTAAATTAAACTAAATTACAGGTGGTACATTATTATTTAAATGCAGTTGGCCACCCAAATAGAAGACGTCCATAATAAAAAAATGTTTTGTCTCTGTGAACACATCGTTCTACAACGACAGTTTTTACTAGAGAGATATAACGAATAATTGGAATAACATTTTTTTTCTTTTTCATATTCGAAGGTTAAGAGAACTGCACATAAATAATTTAAATATGAAAAGTCACATTCTTTCCTTTTAAAACGACTTGTAAACCAAGATACGATGTAACTTACCTCTAGTAGCTCCTTTGTGCTCTTTCCTCCAAGTGTCCGATGTTATGTTTTGGAATATTAATCTTCGTATTCTGGTTAACAAAGTTTTAATCGAAAATATAAAGCTTTTTGTGTTACGTAACCGTGAGAATTCCGTCATCCTGTCCAGCTGAGACGTCGATTTTGAGTCCACCTTCGCAAGGATAATAGCAATCAGCTAATGCCATTTTAATTATAATATAACCGTGAATAAAAACATGACGACATATCATTATGACCTTTGAATTCATAACCATAGTTTTTTGAAATTTAGTTATTAATTAAATTGCATTTTCGGTTGACGTCATAGGTGTAAATGTACGCGAGTAAAACTTCGGTGACGTAAACACCAGTTTAACATTTCTATGTACTGTTAAATAGATTCATCCTTATTATCATCACGTGCAGCGCCACGTAAAACCACCAGAACCCGAAAGAGGATGTTGGTTTGATCGTGTTGTTTATTTATTTTGTCAATTCTTCTCCTTTTTTCATAATTATTCTACAATTACTATACTTATTACCATAATATGTCAAGTGAAAAGCTGAGCTAGTGTGGGAGTTTTATTCCTCATTCAATCTATTGTTCGTTTTTTAACTCTGATTTTTTTTGATAAAATATTTTCATCAATAAGAAGTGAATATAAGTACTATGAATATGGGAGCTATGTGAACAAGAACACAAGACTCTCAGTAAGAAATCGTATATATATATATGTGACTTGCGCCCTCAAATGCCAAATATTTGGATTCAGCACTAATGGGAATGGAGTTGATATGTTATCAAAATATGGGGGCGTAGTTGTGGATGGGCGGATGTACTGATGATAAATCTCCTGTCTGTCGGTCAACATTAACGGTTTCTATTAATAATTGACCCAGGTGTAATAATGAACTGCTAAACTGATATCGGCAGATTACTTGAATTATATTTTATCATACATTCATAGTAGAAAATCATGTATATTACTACTGCCTTACTTCCTTTGGTTGCCGTGCTTTCTCACGTGCCGCAACACGTCTTTGGAACAAATTGTCACTGGAGCTTGGACAAACACCCAAAGTTAATGACTTCAGAAAGAACCTTAAAACATACATATTCGCGAAATTTTTCAATATTTAATTGTGATCTCTACTTTGTATTGGATACAGGCACTCTATAAATTTTCTGATTGATTGATTGATTGACTGACTGACTGATTGATTAATTGATTGATTGATTGATTGATTGATTGATTGACTGACTGACTGACTGACCAGAGATGGCGCTACAACTTGTCAAACATTTGCCGTACCTGGTACAAGTACGCCAGGTGATCAACAACCTCGATGACAGCGACGTTCACCAAATTATAATACTGTTAGATATTTACGAGTTTGTAAATGTGCATAATTTCTAACAATTGCCAATGTGTAGTCGAATAACACCACTGTTGTGGAACTCCAATAACTTGTTAAATTCAGCAGGCATACGATGGACTCTGCCTGGTTGTATAATGTTATCGGCATAGTAATGGTAAAGGAGTGGGTTTCCCTGTAAGTCCTCGCCGAAAGGCCAGAATCCGTACAGGTGAATTTCCCTACAGAATGTGAAGGCTGCAGAGACGATGAAAAATCCTGACATAAGAGAGAGAGAGAGAGAGAGAGAGAGAGAGAGAGAGAGAGAGAGAGAGAGAGAGAGAGAGAGAGAGAGAGAGAGAGAGAGAGGAGAGAGAGAGAGAGAGAGAGAGAGAGAGAGAGAGAGAGAGAGAGAGAGAGAGAGAGAGAGAGAGGAGAGGGGTTTAATTTGTTAATGTTCAATTCTGTATAAGAAATTTTTGACGACATATTATGCAATTTGTACTCAGTTATGATTCAATGATTATGAAATAAAGGACATATGAAGCACGTAATTGTGTTTATAATTTTCAAAACAGATTCAAATATTAGTGAACACGTTTCAACAGTTCCATACATACATACATACATACATACAGACATACATACATACGCAAAGGCAGAAATGCGACATACCAGAGGAGAGACGTTCAACCCTTACTCCATGACCTGCCCAATACTTGTTGACGGCTTTCATAAAGCGGTGACCTGGAAAAACGACTTTGATATTGGTAGACTTGAGCGAGTTCTGAGCTTTCAGTGCCAATCCAGGCGATGATTTAGTACCAAACGCGTCCATGTATACCATAACGTTCTTATCTATTTCCACCATAATCTGTTTAAAGCGTGAACTGCCCTTAGCATTGAGTTTTGAGTACCTACAAGATATTAATAACCTAAGGGAGTCGTCATTATTTACGGTTGGGGGGGGTCGGAGGAATTGGTTAATAAGAAGTGGAAATTCAACTGCCCCCCCCCCCCCATCCTGCAGGGAAAAAAATCAATGACCACCTGACTTTAGAAATTGTGTTTCCATTATATACATGAAGTGGTGGGTATTAAAGAGAGGAAATTATATTATTTATATTGCTACAATTGTATTATTAATGATTATTGTGGTACTTACAAAACAACTTCATTTCAGTAAGAATACTTATTATGAGCATTCCGCAATGAGCCAGCTCTCCACCCCCACCCCCCTTGTCACAACAACTGATTCAGTCTGACTGACACAGTCACTTTCCTCACTCTCACTGTCAAGGTCTCTCATTACAACATCATCTTAATCACTGTCATCTGGCCAACTTTCAACACAATATTTTGTTTTTGAAAGCTTTGCATTGTCAACAACTGACTTTCGAAGACAGACATAATGGCTTTCATTTATCGTCTTTTTCCCTTTTCTTTGATAAGTTATGTCTTTCAAGGTATTCGTCCAATTTTTTAACTTTGAGTTTTGAAAGTGTTCCACTGAGAGTTAATGACAACCAATCATACATTTCATATGTCAAAGCATCTTCCTCTTCCCTCTTCCTAAATCTGTCCGTCGATCTTATATACACACAACTCCACACTGTACATGTAGTACATAAACAAATATTTAGAAAAACCAAAAGCTTTAATATTTTGAAAATATTTACTAAAATGTTAATAAAGTTACATTTTATGTAACAGCTTAAATAATCCTGATACTCTGTACACAAGTTTTTCGGAACAGATTTTTGTTGTGCCCCCCCCCCCTACCCTTTTAACTTTTCGGTAGCCCCCCCCCCCCCCTTGACCAACTCCAATTTTCAAGTGACCCCCCCCCCAAATTCCTCTGATCCCCCCCCCAACCGTAAATAATGACGGCTCCCTAATGTCATGAAAAGTGAAGGGCTATAAGACACTAAATTGCATCCTCTCAGTAGTTGCTGTGGTCGTTAGGTGATGGAAATAAAATATAAAACATTCTTAATCGATGTTCAAAGAAATTCTTGTGTAGAGTAATAATATTCATTCCATAAAGATATGAGATACACAATGGTAAAATCAACTCAATGCAAGATTCAAGACTCGGGGCTGTATATAACAGACTAACTTTCGCAATAACTATCATTAACACACACACACACACACACACACACACACACACAACACACACACACACACACACACACACACACACACACACACACACACACACACACATATATATATATATATATATATATATATATATATATATATATATATATATAATTATCAGTTGTCTGATGATCGCACTATGCGTGAAACTCCGACTAACAACCAAGAATGAGTACCAGAACTACCAAAACTATATATATAATATATATATATATATATATATATATATATATATATATATATATATATATATAAACATATATACATATATATACACGCACTCGTACACAGACATACATACATACATACATACATACATACATACATACATACATACATACATACATACATACATACATACAGACATACATACATACATACATACATACATACATACATACATACATACATACAATTACATACATACATACATACATACATACATACCGGTACATACATACATACATACATACATACATACATACATACATACATACATACAATTACATACGAACTTACTGTCTTTCAAGAATAGACGGATTACAAGTTACAAAATGTGTTTTACGACCAACGTCTTGACTGTAATTACGAGTCGTTGCCAGGTTGTGTCTGTAAATACACAAATATGATATGTTTAAATTATCTATTGCCCTGTTAACGTACATATTCCAGATAGGATGTATGTTGATAACTATAACGAAACACGCGGTTTCGCTAAACAACAAACTCAATAACCTGTATGGATAACAAAACATCCTCGATTTAGTCATTTGGAAAATATGTTTACAAAAGAGGTACACATAAATTGCTACCTTACCTGAAAACGAAATTAGCAGCATCTATCGATTTGCCACATTTACTTCCCAGTAACATCCCACTATTACCCACAATGCTACACTTCTTATATTGTAAAGGCTTTAAAGGCATTTCCTTTAAAATAGAAAAAAATCTAGGTTGACATGCTGTTGTCCTTACAACAATGGTTCTATATTTTGATGGATTGAATGGAATAGGAAGTGTCTGGACCGTCGACATCATCTACAGTCATGGTGGTGACGACGACACTTGTTCACAGAGTATTTTGTTCATGACGGAAGTTATTCAAGTAGACCTGAGAACATGCTAATTGTGTAGAAAAGATGGGAAAGGGCTTGTTACCAGAAATCCAATAAAAAGAAGATAGAGAAGAGGAAACAGAGAAGCAGAGAAATATGAAGATTTTTTTTTTGATTTTTTTTTTGATTTTTTTGCTTTGAAAACGACCGACCGACCGACCGACCCATAGTTGCCATGAAAAGCAACGCGACACATGAAAAAAAGGTTACCTTAATAGAGATATGCACGTATTTAAAATATTTTAAACATACACTACAAACAAAAAATGAGTGTTTTTTACTGCTCATCCAATATTTTTGTTACTAATTTACACAAAGAAAAGACAGTAACTGATAGCACTAAAGCATATTATATAATGATAACCACTGTGAACACAAACCAACATTACTGTCGGATGAGGCAAGGAAGTATCAGACACAAAGTGTGCAGTAACATGTACATGGTGAGAACTGTACATCGGAAACGTCAACACCGTGATGTTTTTTTTTCTGAAACCCACGTACCTTTAGGAGCCGATGGTGTATTTCAGCCGTAATGTTAACTAAGGCATTACCACCATAGGTATAGCTAAGTGTCGTGTTTACTCCAGTGTTGTTTTGAGTCATTAGAAAGAACTTCTCTGTTTGAAATTCCCTATTGAAGACAGACCTAGTAGAGAAAATATGTAATGAAAATCAGTTAGGAATCGTGATGTAATATCAATAAACATCCACACCACAAATTGTTTTAGCTTAATTATTAATTAATAATATCTAACGTATAAAATGTGTTATTACATTATACTGTCCGGTATATGACGTTGGAATTCAAATTCAAGAGATCTGATTTGGCTAGACATCAAAAGAACTGCATTAAAATAGTGAATTGGATATAGCACAATTAATATGCCCCCCCCCCCCCGCACAGTACAAAGTCGTCTGTTCGACTGTCCTGAACTCTCAAAGCCCTAGAATTATCCGAAATCATTGCCTTAGGGCCATGTGTGTGTGTGTGTGTGTGTGTGTGTGTGTGTATGTGTGTGTGTGTGTGTTTATTTATTTATTTATATATTTATTTATTTATATATTTATCAAGATTGTGATTTACTGCATCTCTTTTGTATCAGGGGCTTACTAAGCATGTTACGAGCAGCACAAAGAAAAAAAATGAAATACATATACATGTACTACAAAAATATTTAGAGATGATGTGACTAGTATAATCACGTAACAAAAACAAAATAAAACAAACAAACCAAAGGGAAGTAATTATAAGGAGATCGAGAAAAAGAAAATAATGTATGCATGTATGTATGTATGTATGTATGTATGTATGTATGTATGTATGTATGTACATTGTGTATGTATGTATGTATGTATGTATGTATGTATGTATGTATGTATGTATGTATGTATGCATGCATGCATGCATGCGAGATTAATTTGTTCCCATTTATATAGTGCAATACGATTGAATAAATACTAACCTGGTTTGGTCTGCTGCCGTTATATTGAAATGCCATATTGTATTGACAATCTGTTGCACTGTCTTCAATTGACGAGACTTCATTTTGGTTGAAAATAACACAGTAGTTGCGTTTGAACTATTTGATGATGAATTCATTGCGGTCGCTGTTTTATCTTTGCTCTGAGTATTGTTCATGGAGATGCTTTGCCTAGATGTCTTCTTACTCTGACTAAAACTCACGTTTCTGTGCACTTTTCGTGACAGAGGAACGCTGTTGTTGTTGTTGTTGTTGTTGTTGTTGTTGTTGTTGTTGTTGATGTTTGTAATGTTTGATTTACTTGCCGCCATTTGAGTTGAAAACAGTTTAGTTTTATGTTGAGTACTTTGGTTTTCACATTTACACTGCATAATTTCATTTTTATATTGATTTCCAAGAACGAATAAAGCCGAGAACACTGCAAATATGGTCAAGAACAATTTGATTGTCTTCCTACACTTAGGGGCACACACACAGTGGAACACCTGAAATGAAAAGTATTTATAGTAATCAACAGCAGAACGAGTTACTGTATATAACATTCTTGGAGACCACTCAGTGAAAACCATGTCGAATACAATTTTACCAATTATCTATCGATCGATCAATCAATCAATCAATCAATCAATCAATCAATCAATCAATCAATCAATCAATATCAATCAATCAATCAATAAATCGATCAATCAATCAATCAGTACACCCACCCACCCACCCACCAACCAACCAATTAATCAATTAATTAATTAATTAATTAATTAATTAACCAACAAAGAGAAACATTATAGAGCGCCTGTATCCAATACGAAGTAAAGTTCAGAAGCGCTGTACAGTTAAAGTATTGAAAATTTTCGCGAACAAGTAGGTTTTAAGGTTCTTCCTGGAAGCATTGACTGTGGGTGTCTGTCGAAGCTCCAGTGGCAATTTGACGTGGTGCGGTAAATGAGAAAGCACGGCCACCAAACGAATTACGTCTGTAATTGGGTTCAAACAATAAGTAATTGTCCAATGACCGAAGTGTGCGGAGATTAGACTTCTTACTGATAGTGTCTGATAAGTAAGGCATTATCCAGTCTACGGTTAAAGAAAATGTCATGTACTTTATGTTGCAATGTGTTAAAAATAAGTCAAGGTTACATACTTTTGCCAGCATTACGTGATCTGTCTATTTTCTCCTTAGGATACTTGTAATGAATAGTTGTTTTCATTCCTTGACGAAATAAAATGAGAACAGCAACATTTGAAACCCCACATTGAAATATTTTTTATCTGACAAACACACAGACCTACTGTACAGAAATTAGAATATAGATAGCTGGAATGAAAATACAAAGATACGCACAAAAGGGTTAGGGAATGAAACGGATTTTCTTATTTGTAGGATACGCTTGATTTGTATTGACACCATTTGTTTGACATATGTCCCCCTTCCCTATGGCCACCCACTGTGGGGTGGGTTCGTAAGAGAGTGAAGGACACACCAGACGTTACGTTAGGGTACTAGAAAGCTACTGAAGAACTTTATTCAATCATAAGTATATATCAAGATTACATGATGTGTATCGATGTGTATCTACAGGAAATGATCACATACTTTGGGAATGGTAAATAGCAACATATGTTTGGGGAATTTATGATTAATGATCAATGTTAGCACAAGAGATTGTTCAAGACTTTGAGTCTCCGACATGGTTTCCGACACCCATTCAATTTGTTCTCTCGTTAAACTTTCATAATTTCATATATAGTGAACGGATTTGCACGATAATGTATCATATAGTAAAGAAGCGCCATCCTCGGTTAAGTGTTTCAAAATGTTATTCTGTATTTTGCGCGGTTTTTTTTCGTTTCACAAACTTTGCTGTTTCGATAACAACAATCCTGAATTCTATTTGGATATTACAATCATGGCAATTCAAGCGACGTAGTCTCTTGTCGACACCAGTGAAATCTCAATTGCTTATACACACATCATATGAACCTCAGGAAAGCATACCAAATTGACACGAACTAGAAATACTATGGTTATATATGGTATGCCTGGAACGCTTCATCAAAATGCCTGGAACGCTGCATCAAAATCATGAAGAATCGCTCTTCAAGCAAGGCATTGAGAAGTTGTGAGCATTTTTGACATTTTATGTCTGTATCTTTAGTTGAGCGGGAATAAACACTGTTCCTTAAAAGTTTGTGCAATATGTTGTCTGTAAACGAGAACTTGTTTAAGGTTTATCAATTGTGGATAACATAGCCAGGTAAGCTACAGCAAATCCAGGCTTCTCATTTGGCAAGTGTACCTAGCTGTATTATAAAACGGAGATTGTTTCAGAACCCAAATCTCTCCCCGTTGTTCTGGTGCCATAGGCATTCGAAAGGTCAAAGGAAGTCGCGTTGGTTGTTGGATCAAATTATAACCTTATAGTATAGATGAGATCAGTTTACATATTGTTGTGATACGGCAACTTTTCACTAAATATAATTTTCGGTTTAAACGTTCTATGGTACTATTGTGAAAAAATGCCTAACCTTTGCCTAAAGGTCTATTCTATGGAATGAAGTGTTTGCATTTAAGGAAAATAACATACAATTCCGAGTGTAGTCAACTAAGCTGTTTTTGCAAAGAGCTGCTCTTACGCAATTTTTCAATGGGTGGGAAATTGTCTTTGATCAATAGCAGGAGGGAAACAAACAAAGGCAGGGAAGTCCTGATTTTGATACCGTGGGAGCGGAAAACATGGACTTGTGGAGAGGGGTGCGCATCGTGTACGTCAAAATTAATTGTTGGTATTAGTGGAAAGCAGAGAGGTTTTCTTAGTGGGGAGAAGGTACATCATTCACAATATTGGATGAGCAGTGGGCAAGTTGAAACCCAGTGGTGGAGATGGCGGGCGGATAACCTTCACCACCAGTGGGAGGGCACATTAGAACAGTTAACACTGTAAATCCCCGCCCACAATTTTTTTGAGGGGTTGATTCTATTAAAAACATCACTTCTGGTCTGAATCAACATATAATTAATGAAACCCACAAATCTGTCCGTTGGCTGCACCTATCTTCACCTTACTCTATAAATGTCCTTGCTGATTCTAAAATTATTAGATTCGTTGGTACGAATAGCTCATACATGCTACCATGAAGGTATTGGTTAATGTTGTTTTAGGCATATTCTTTTTTTAAATCTACGAATAATCTTTGAAAGCTGAATTGAGAACATTAATATATGTAATGTAGTGTTGGACTACAACTCGTGTGCTTAAAGCTTGTTAATGTATACAGTGAACAGAAATGAAGAGTAGAATAGAGGGGACGCCATACCTTTTTTTCATGTTTCACTTTGTTTGTGTTTGTGTTTGTGTTTGTGTTTGTGTTTGTGTTTGTGTTTGTGTTTGTGTTTGTGTTTGTCTGTTCTTATTTGCCCTCTCCCTGGTGATGAAAGATATCTGCCCACCTTACTCCCATTCGTTTTCATCTTGCCAGCCAAGCCACTGCCAACCAATATTGTGAATGTTACACCCACTTCCCAACAGGAAAACGTTTGTGCTTTCCACTATGCGCCCCTCCCACTGTATCAAAATCAAGACTTCCCCGCCGTAATTCTTCCTTGTTTACTCCCCTCCCGCTACCGATCGAATAAAAATGCCTGCCCACTGAAAAGGTGGCATAAGAACAGCGGTACCTGACTAAAGATTAACTAAATGGTTAACTGATCCGTCTTTTTATCAGAGATATATTATACGTTTCATTTTAAGTTACATGCTTTCATGTACTACACACAACATAGCTTGACCCGTTCAGACCTCTCGATATCAATCGAGACTTGAATGTATGACATAGTGTATGGCTGCAATTGATATTATATATCATAATCTTTGGCCTCTTGGGTAATGGACCATCGGAGGTGTGGTATAATGTAAATCAGATTACGAGTGCTAAAATGGCTAGACTTAGATATTTGCCAAATCTACGTCTGTTTCATTTTTCTAAAAAACAATGTATTTCAGGCGTGAACCCTGCATGGGTTTCCTTCTGTAGTACCCCAGTGGCTTCGAGGTGTAGATCACAAGAACTATCCGTTTACACTAAAATCAATAATAGATTACTACTATGACTTATAGTTCAGTACCTAATAAAAAGATTAAGACTATAGAAAATTTCTGTCTTAACGCCGTGTATAATTCCACTCGCTGTAACAAGGACGAAGGCTATCCATGTAAATGTTTGTCGTTCAAATTTGATATCTCACAAAAAGTATATTCTACACCCATTTACGTCATGGGGGTGTGGCCATATTGGATTTATAGTAGGCGACGATCCTGTCTTTGAATATAGTAAAATCATTCAATTGTTAGTATAGCTCATATCAGCATTGCTTACCTTGTTATAATTCAGCGTTGTACTTAAATTTTATGGATACACGATGTAGATTGTAATTAAAGATCCCACTCCATATTTCTTCGAAGGCTCTCATAAAAAGATAAAAACCACATCGTCCTCTCCAAGGCCGAAGAGGTTGGCATGAAGTTATGATGTTAATTTCTGCTGGTGTCATGTGTTTCTTTCTTGGGATCACGAAACTGGATGACCTGAAGTACACTTGCGCAAATCAATCTTCATTTGTACACAGTCTGCTCATACTTGCCTCAGTGAAAAAGGAAACCATGGTACGTGACCTAGCCCTGCCTTTGTCTCTCTATAATTAACTGGTCATAACTGGTCTACAAAATTTACATGTTAGACTGATATTGTACAGAATATTGGAACTTTGCATTAAGACGTACATAACGCGTCCATTTACTGGTAATTCGTGAAAACTATAAAAAAAACAAAAAAAAACAAGCCAACTGATAGTTTGCATATATAGTGGTAATCTGTTGGACCACGACAAATGACTCACGCTCTGCTTATTTGATAGGAACATGGTTTGCATGACTGGTTAGTTACAGATAGAAACTCGATACTGGAGAAATGCATTTGAAATGGTCTTGATTCCTTCATATTTAATGTGTCATCAGTAGGATATCAGAACACATGATACGCTTGACATCATGTCGTATTATAGCTACTGTAATGTCACATTCCGTTTGTAAGTTCGTAGTCTACAGGCATGTCAATGTAACAATCAAGAACCAATAAGTGGATTACAGGGTAAATCAGTCATACGTTTTTTAAAGTCGTGGCGAGAGCAGATTAAAAACTTCATACCAGTCGACAATACGGAGAATAATGTGACCACAAATCAGTCATTTCAGGCCAGAACCAACCACTGTTACAGTTGATATCCCTGATTTGTAAACTTTTAAATATATAGACGGGATGGGGTACCCATATGCAACCTGTAACTACTGACTTCTGTTAATGACTCCATGACCAGAAATTTTAAAGCACAAACTTATGAAGATACAGTTTGAAGCTTGTCACCAAGTGCCGTAAAACCGAATAACGCATGCACACTGTCGATGAACGGATCATATCTGTGTACTACCATCTGTGTCCGCCGAGGCCCACAAATGCTGACATATCCGGATATGCTGAAGAAAGAATTTGCCCTAAATGATGAAAGGGAATTAAGTATAAGGCCATCATGAACAATAGAGAAATGTGGAGGAAATATGTGTGCTATTGATGAAACTGTGGTTCTTCCGTCCACGGACGAATGATGATGACTACCATTAGTCGGATCTGTAGATGTGTAATGCGTTAGTTGGGCAAATAGCCTGTGAGTTTGTTCTAGGATTAGCAATGTACCAATTAATGCAAAGTTGGTAAACTATGCTAAGACAGTAGTGATAATGGTAGTAAATAGGAAAAACAATCAGAGGAAACAATAGGTATGATGGCAATATTTAAAACTTTATTTGAAATAAAACCTTAGAGAAAATAGAAATAGGTAGCAAATGTGGAATCATGTGACATGTCGCCATCTTGAATGTTGTCATGGTAATTTTGAAATCATTCTTTTGCTAAAAAAATCAATTAAACCTTGGTAGTATAGTAATATATTACACACTTGAATAATATAAGGATGGTTTAGGAAAACACACAATTCCTAACTGAAACGGTTTGTATAAATTACCGTTCATGAAATACTAAAATAATTGTATAAACTGGGTTAACAGTATACCCTATAATCTATTTTCAGCTATTTATATATTTCCATTGGATTGTGAAATGAAGTAATTCACTACTTCTGTCAAATGTTTTTACTTTGCTGTCAACGTTTTTTACAATAGTAAATTCGCCTAGGTAATTATAATCTGTCATAAAGTAGTTGCTAAAAAGTAATGCAGGTCTAATATTAAGTCATTTCAAGAAATATGGTTATATTCAAGGATATTCATCATTTTCGGGAATTCTGAAGTATCACAAAACTGAATAATTCGACGAAAACTTCATATTCAGTTTAACACACAATTATTGTGAATGTTTAAAATCAAATACTTGAGTAATGGCGAATGCAAAAATAGTATTAAAATACTAGGGTACAATAAAATGGGTTAATTATAATGGTTCAAATCTTGAAGTTGACAATTGTCCTGAATAAGTGTAATATCTTCTTTTTCCATCGAGGTTTTAACAAAAACTCGAGCAGACTATTGCTTTCGAGTAATGTCTTGCTATCCATAACCTAGCGCGCGAGCGTACCCGATTTTTCCTCACCGTTTGACCTCTCAACTCTGACATTTTGCCTTCTGGCTGCTCTCCTCCAGTACAATGCTCCCCTGTCATTTTGTCATTAAAATGTTTTACTTCAAGTAATAACGTTCCTTTTTGTCGCAAACGCACCAGTGTTTATGAGGACTTTGGAAACAGAAGTCAATGAAAAAAAAACATTGACGAACCAATTTGGAGACGTCAACTTGAGTAGTGGGCCTCTAATCAGCAATCAAGGTGTAGAAGACTAAAGATCATAGAACTATTTTACGTGAATTTATTGATAACTTTTGTGATCAGTACCCTTCTGTTTCTATATCTAGCCCACCTCAAAGGGATATGACCGACGATTCATCTATAGTATTCATCCTAATGCCAATAGTTTCGGATTCAAGCTTCACTGTGCCTAACTTACTATTAATTATTTTCATCTTATATTATATTACATGTTCATAATTATAAGCAACCATATCGGCGAGATACAGGAGAGAGTACAATTATTTCAGACAACTTCAACTATTTTTTAGTTGTAGCTGTGTTTAGTTGTGTTGTATAAATTTGATTACCAGAAACGAAACGTTTAAAAGTTTAAAAACAGATCGAACCACTTAAAGGACATTCATTCAAGATTCCGTTCACTAGTAAAGTGTAAACTGCTGGACACGTTATAACTAATTTCAATAACTTGCCTTGCTTCGTGGACAGTCTCTTCTTAATGTGCGTAGATAACGCGTTGTCCCGTTGGTACACTTGACATTGGAATTCGTAACGTTGAGTTGTCCAGTCTGAAAGTGTAGACAGGCGTTGTCAGCACTTACGCAGTACAATGCGCAATGAGAAGATTAAATAGCTATTAACTACTCTCAAAGGGTCACGTGACGAGGAAATAACATTTGACATCACTGGCAATATGTCTACTAACCTCTCTCTCACTCACTCACCTTATTTTAATGTGTTCGAACTATATATATAAACGTGATACATTTTGGGGGTTCTCATTCAAGGGTGTTAGACGACGCCTACCACACTTCTAGTACTTAAAATAATTTATTTCTCGCTCCCCCCCCCCACAAACATTTTATCGTCAATTGGTATATGAGAGTTTTCAGTCATCTTAGACAAATCAAATCTGAGATATATTACAATTAAATTTAATCCTGTTCTCCATATGCAAACTATATGTTGTTAATAGTGAAGATGTTTTCGCAGTTTACTGTGTATAGCAACAGGTACGTAGTCATTTGTGACTGTATAGTGACCAAGTCACCATTGCAGAGATTTATGAGCTCTTTCATATTATATATATCCTGCACGAGTCATGTTGAACAAAAGAAATATGTACATTTAAATTATTAACTGCTTTCAATCTTCATGTGGGTATGTAGGATGCGTGTAAACTCCATTTAATTGATGACATTTATGGCTATTGTCTTAATTTATTAAGTATTTTATATTCATAATATACAACGTTTCGATAAAGAAGATGAAATGTGCACCATGTCAAATATTGGGGAATAACATATAATCGTCACGTGACCCTTTTGACAGTATTTAATAGCTATTTAATCTACTCATTGCACATTGTACTGCGTAAGTGCTGACAGCGTTTTTCTACACTTTCAAACTGGACAACTCAACGTTACGAATTCCAATGTCAAGTGTACCAACGGGACAACGTGTTATCTACGCACATTAAGAAGAGACTGTCCACGAAGCAAGGCAAGTTATTGAAATTAGTTATAACGTGTCCAGCAGTTTACACTTTTCGAATGAATGGAATCTTGAATGAATGTCCTTGAAGTGGTTCGATCTGTTTTTAAACTAACGTTTCGTTTCTGATAATCAAATTTATACAATACAACTAAACACAGCTACAACTAAAAAATAGTTGAAGTTGTCTGAAATAATTGTACTCTCTCCTGTATCTCGCCGATATGGTTGCTTATAATTATGAACATGTAATATAATATAAGATGAAAATAATTAATAGTAAGTTAGGCACAGTGATGCTTCAATCTGACACTATAGATGAATGATCGGTCATATCCCTTTAAGGTGGGTTAGATATAGAAACAGAAGGGTATTGATAACAAAAGTTATAAATAAATTCATGTAACATATTTTTATGATCGTTAGCCTTCTACACCTTGATTGCTGATTAGGGGCCTACTACTGTTGTTGCTGTTGCTGTTGTTATTGTACCACACACACACACACACACACACACACACACATACACACACACACATACACACACACACATTTCGAATCATGTTAGGACCAAACAATGTTTACACATAAATCAATACAACGTAACTACCCATAATTGTATATTGATGCAATATCGTTTATTTACTTACTCTATTTTCTCTAAGAGTATAAATGTCTCCAAATACACCCAATCCTTTTTGTCAGCCTATGACCCAACATTTGACTTTTCAAGAAGTAATATGAAAAGTTCCTTATTCCTGGCTTTTATGTCCTATGATTGAGACCGAACAGTTGTTGTTGCCAGGTTCAATTTCTCTCTTGTCTGGGAGTAGACTGATTTCCTCGTGAAAGTCGTAATAACAGTATCAAGACCTAAAAATACGCGTATCCAGTTTCAACCACTTATATGAAATATATCTTGAAAGTTCAATCGTTCGTGATCGTTTACTGGTTTCGATGATTTGCTAATTAGTACTTGTAACGTCCAGTTTTTAATTGGGAACGAAACTCCAGGAAATAATTTCATTTATTAAGAACCAGGTCGCGGGTAATGTAAGTGATTCACTCCATGTCTTTCCAGATCCAAAGTTTACAAAATCCCCTCATCTTAAGCTTGAGACGTTACATGGCCGAAATAAAGTGTTAGCTTTGAGGGCTCCCCTAGCCAAAACAGAAAAAAGAAAATAAACAAAAACGTCAAGTCTATCGATATCGCTTTCATGACTGTATTTATGTTTACTGCTGGAGAGAACAGCTTGTAAAGGTAAATTCAATTTTCTCAGCGTTTGTCCATTTACTTAAATATTGCGTACTTCCCCCCTGTTCATAAGACATATTTCCTTGGTCTTTGTACAAAATACCGACAAACATAAGAAGACTAATCATGAATATTACATTTAATATTTCAGTTGAATTAATTGATAATGTAAGAGGTATATATGAACCACGAGATGGTAAAGAGTCCTCACGTATTAATTTTTCAAATTTGAATTTTCATTGAATTTAATACTTGACAATCTTAGGCTTGCATGAGAGGTACTGTTCACCTAGTTTATGGTAATTCATAGAGAAATACTATTTTAAATATGTGCATGTCATTAGTGCTAATTTGCATCTCAACACATTCAAAGTAATTTAAACATGACTTCCTGAGTGTTCCAGGCCTATGCAGTTTTTCTGTTTTGTTTGCACTTGAGCCGATGAGAGTAGCTTTTGTTTGATACTGCCATTTTATCGAACAGTTGTTAATATTTATACATGCAGAACAACTATTTCTAATTCATTCATAAGAATGTCATCAAAAGATGACTCACTTTAGTTGGGTGAAAAGATACTACTACAGGGAGGAAATTGTTGATTTTCCAGTTGAAGAGAGGACAATATATGCACATGGGTTACAAATAAAAAGGAAGTACTTTATAAGACTGTATAACATTTATTGTTTTCATTATTGGCATATATGTCGCAACATATATTTGGTTGGTCATTTTTGAGAACTGTACTTATAATTGGGCACATATTTCTCATTACCGTTATGGTAATTATAATATGAATATTAACTAGTCCATGGACAGTAATATTGTCTGGGACTCTTGGAGTTACTGTGCGGTCAATCTTGGATGAGTTGATATGTACTTTGAATACTGTGTTTCACGAGTATTAACCACATTTCACATTAATCTATCCACAGAATTAATGACAACCTAAAGTCCCAGACTCATTAATTAGGTTCTGTCAACCATGCATTATTGAAGAACATTGAGACAGTGTATTCTGTGACAGACAACAATATTTATTTATTTAATTAGATTGATCATTCGGTCGTGTCTTTAGATTAATTAAATATCTGGGTAGACACGCAAAGCATGCTTGAGATTATTTGCTTCTTTTTCCTCTTATCAATTTGTGATAGCATGTATGTGTGTGTGTGTGTGTGTGTGTGTGTGTGTGTGTGTGTGTGTGTGTGTGTGTGTGTGTGTGTGTGTGTAGGAATGCAATACAAAGTTTAACACTGTTACAGGGTGGCTCATAAACATCATATATCTTCATCAATGCATATTTTTAAAACAGTTGTTTCCAATATTTGTATGTCAACAGATGGTGAGGATGAATTTGATGTTTTATTTTTATTTTATTTTTATTTTTATTTTTTGCTTGTTTTTGTAAATGTGCGATTTGGGCCGATAGCCTTTAAGAGCAATGAATATATATATACCTATATATGCATACCTAAAGTGCATATAACCTGAACCAACTAAAGACCACCAGATTTCAAATATGTAAATTGAGAAAGCCTATTTACCACTCTTTAAATGTCATATATCAACTTATCCACATTTTTCTCTCCGGAAAACATGTATGTCGTAAAATACAAATTATTTTTCCTGTTGTACATATTCTTAATGAATATATGACAGCGTGATCTATATTTTTACTCTTCTTACATGGTTACATTACCGCGGAAGCTTGTTTGTCTTATAAGACAAAGAATAATCGTGACTCCTAAGTGCCTATTCATTTCAGTGTAAAGCATCCCTCATGAATATCTATTGTTAAACTTTGAATACATTATTTCTACTGACTCAAATGATGCATTAGTCCACAACAAGGATACCCTATATGAAAGCACAAGATCAACTTGATGTTTCCCTGAAAACGCAAGTAATTGTAGGTGACGTAAAATCATGGATGACTCTCCAGAACCTATCAAATACCTTTATTTCCTAGAGTGGCGTTTTCCTTTTTAAGTTTTGATATTGAGTTTGTATTAAAAGTAGAGTATTCTAATGTAAAATCTTGCACCCAATTTTGCTAATGAATCTCTTCTTATTTCAAAATAAAACAAAGTCTGACAGTAAATGAGGTCACTGTTACCCAAAAGGAAAACCGATTGAGGAATGGACAGTTAGGTTTATCTTGCTCTTCAGTGATGCTTGAATCACGGAAGGAATGAGCTATTTTAGACCATCTCATTTTTATTGGAAAGTATCATCATTATGCTATTAGTTACACTAAGTCCAAACTATCTATGACATCTTTGATACAGAAAACTAAAGGTATGATATTAACATAACGAAACATTTACAATGCCAAATTATTGAATTGAAAATGGGACTCTTTATTACTCATACATTCTTGTATCTTTGCAATCTTGCTTTTGTTTGTTTGTTTGTTTGTTTGTTTGTTTGTTTGTTTGTTTGTTTGTTTGTTTCTTCTTCTTTATTTGTGCAGGACTTCTTAATATTAATATTAAGCCCTTTCTCGCAATTTGTGGTTTACCTTTATGTACAGTAATGTTTCTATCTTTGACAAGCAATAACACACATTTAAAATAAGAAAGAAGTTTGATTTAATTGGACAGTAAATCATAAAAGTACTAGATAAGTTTGATGTGCATAGTACGCCAGGGTGTAAATAACTCAAAGAGGATCCTGACAAGTTTTGTATAGCGGATATTTTAATATAAGTGTCACCTTAAGTCGGTAATCTACTAGTACTCCTGCATTTGGCTCTTTATAAATTCACAAATCGGTGTCAGAAACGGGGGAAAATTCTTACTGTTGCACCTTCCCTGACACATGACCAATTTCTGTGATGTCTATGTCAATATGTTCCTTAAAACATCAGTTATCTAATGGCATCTATTTCAAAGTGTACAAAAAGGGCACCAGGAGCACAAATCGACAGTAACGAAAATGCATTAAAAGTGGACAATCAACAAACTTCGGAGAGAGTTCAACACTATATGCTCAAAATAAGATTTAGGATGACAATTTGAGCTTCAAGCGAGGCAATCATCAACCTCTTAATCCGACGATTCACACTAAAAACCTGTTGACTGAGGTAAAAGTTTCACATAAAAGTTTCACAGGAAATCGCTATCGAAAAAAAAAATGAGGTGATTATATTTGTGCACCAACGCTTAAGAAATTAATCGACCTTTTTTATTTGTACGTCTATGCCTAAGAAATTGATCGACTTTTGTATTTGCGCACCGATGCTTAAGTCAGTAATCTTCTCCTGCATTTAGCCAAAATGCTTAAAGAGTTAATCAACTAAATTAATACCAACAGGGTATTATTCATCAAATTAATATTTTTTTGACCCGTGTTTTTCAAACTGCACCTTTCAATAATTAAGTAGTAAGCCATTAAAATGTTTCAAAGAAAATTAACAATTTTGAAATATACATACATAGTTAAGTTAGAATTGTTAGAATTTATATTGTTTTCCCAAGGTTTTATCTTCTTATTAGATAAAGGTGACACATATTTTATGCTATAGTATTATGCTTGAAGGGCCGGACAAGCAAAGGTCATTAGCCGTAACTGTACATTGTATGACCCCTCTAAGAAAAAGTTGTAAACATTGACAAATCTGGTTTAGAAGAAGGGCGTTGTACACTAGGTCTGGGATAAGGCATTCTGGGACACAAACAAAGTGAAAGGCGTTTATTTAGTGCAGCAAAGAATATGTCATGACTGACTGACTGACTGACTGACTGACAAGAGGTATAATCATTATCTCAAATAACTACAGCCTGTTTATGAATTTGATCAATCCTGATCACGTTTGTCTTATATTCAGCTTCTGGATACAACCCTCGAAAAAACACGGGTGCATTTGCTTAAATGAAGTGAGTTAAAGAAAGGCTTCACACAAGGACAAGATTAAGTACAAAAAACAATACATCTGATACAAAACAACAGAGGTTGACTCTCATCACTGGGCTCTGATGTAGGTTCTGGCTCAGACCACTATAGAGAACAGATGTGCAAAGCTGCATTTTCTATTGTACTTAGGATTGTCTCTTTTTGAAGTTGGTATTAGCATGGGAATATATCAAACAGCGTTACCGTTATAAATCTCAGCACATTTTACATGTATGGGTGAAACAAGACTTGTCCAGCTGTCACAGGACAATGATCTGACTGTGATACATGGCACCATATGTCATTTCTTTGAATGTAAATAATATCTCCGAAATGTCTTACTTGTCTGATTTCAAAGAAGCTGATCATTACAAGTACATTATTTCATAACACTTTTTCATTACAATACCCACATAAGCATGAATGTAACCTTGAGACGTAGAACATAGGAATGTATCATTTTATGACACAACCCACCTAGTCATCTTCAATAGTATAGTGATACAATTGAAAGCCAGAATCGAGCAACATCACAAATGTGCGAGGGATAAAAAAGAATTGTAGCATCGGCTTTAGTGGAACACTCCAGTAGCCACAATTATAACATCGACTGGGACTCTGTTTCCAGTATTGATTCATCCCCACATGATTTCCCGAGAAAGATCGGGGAGGCTATCAACATCAAACGCTACAATCCCAAGCTTGATCAACGGAGATGAGGAGGAGGGGAAAGGGGCATCGAATTACCTAACATGTATAATTGGCTGATCACACTGCCACCTAGTGGTCAGGTGTAACTATTCAATTTATCATCCTGACACACTTCACTAATCATAGTCTAATTACTCATGCAATCAATCCCTGACTGTGTCTAATCTTATTGGACGAATGATTTTCAAACCGTAATAATGGCTTGCTAGGGAAAACAGAACATGTGTGTGGACTAGCCGCAGACACACTGGCACACTGCGTTTGGTGTTTAAATCATGATGGCATGTTAGTTCATTTCATTTAGACAAAATTCTGCAAGAAACTATATCCATACATCCTTGGTATGTTTAAGTGCAGTGTGTGAATTTTCTTACTGGTTTCTGTTGGGTTGTATCAAACAGAGCAAGTGAATAATTATTCAACCAATCCACTACGCTGCAGTTACATGTCTCTTCCAATTGTTCTTCAGATCTTGCACCATATCGCTGCAATACACTGGAGTTTCGTAACCTAACAACAGACGTAGCTGAGGTAACCAGCATTGTGCCTGACCTTATGGAGGTGACGATATGTTTGTGGGTAAAAGATGCCGAGGGTACAAGGGACACCGATACGATTGTATCATATGCGGTTGAGTCCAGGGCTAATGAAATGAGAATATATCAGATGAATGGGATCACTTTCCGAATTAGGGCATTGAGACCAATCACAACCTTAAACGTGAGCGATGACAGTTGGCACTTACTGTGTATTACATGGGCTTCAGTTAACAAAGTTTGGTCGCTTTACGAAAATGGTGCCTATTTTGCAGGTGGTAGTAAATTGCAGTCTGATGAGCCGGTAATTGGTGGCGGGAGTTTAGTCCTCGGACAAAATCAGCAGTGGATAAGAGGAGGATACAAAGTAAAGGGCGCGTTCATAGGAGCTATCGCATATTTGCAAATTTGGTCTAGGGCACTAAGTGCAGATGAGATAGCAACAATTGACTGCTATAGTATGGGTGACGTCTACGCGTGGAATATCAATTCTCTTGATTTAGTTGGAGACGCTCGACTCGTGTATACTGAGATATATGGAGTGAACTGCACCGACGTCTGCTGTAAGTAAAACACATCTCACTGCCAGTTAATAGTAAATAGATATATTAAAACCATAGATTTGTATTGTGTACTAATCACACACGCACGTACGCACACACACACACACACACACACACACACACACACACACACACACACACACACACATACATACACATACACACACACACTTGCATGCACGAGTTTTGCACTGCAGTCGACGACGTACTCAGACAGGTTGTGTATACAATGGTATGAGGAATATTAAACTGCCGTACACTAGTTCCCGACCATTACGACTAATATATTTACCACTCTATGTAGAGCTCTCCTAAAATCAAAACGACACATACGAAGATATTAATTTTACATTATTCTGTTTTAAATTCCATATATGTTTATTCACATGATCAGTTTTATGAAAATTATGTTACTGCAGAAACTGTTTTGAATTAAGTACAGAAAGTACAAACTAAAACTCTGTATATGTTCAACATGGTACATTAAATAAGGCCAAATAAATAAAGGAATTGTGTATTTCCGGTAACCGTCCATACCTAGTTTAAACCACTGACCCTAAAAAAATGGTTAGAATTTACTTTTCCTACGTACATGTTCTTGCCAACCGTATCTTTGGTTAATTCTTCTTTAACACCCCCCCCCCCCCGAGAAATTAAGTCTTTCAAAAATGAAAGTTAAATTTATACACATACAGTTTATATTTTGAGTTCGTTTAATTACCCTATAATTGTCTCCATGTACATCTTTTACAGCTCATCGAAATATCACAGAAGTATTGTGAACAATGAATATCTTGTCTATGGGTTGAATTAATTTCCCAACAGAAAATAATAATTATTGCAACAATTGAAATAAAACTCCTACCTACCACATTTTTTGAAGTCATATTTATCGGAAACAACTGCAATAGGGAACTTGCAATCCAGACTGAGCATGCTCAGACGCAAAGGACTATGGGCTTATTATCAGTGGTTATTGTAATACCTAATCTGGAGCTACCGGTAAAATAAACCTCCTCCAATGGTCAGGGTAACTATAAATTCATTATCTGTGGTTACAAGCAATGTATCAACATTGTTTACAATACTAATTGATTAATATTTATTATCACACTCCCCATGATGCAACATTCAACATGGTGGGTGTGCAAGTTCCCTATTACATAATGTGGTTATAACCGCTCTGTAATCAAAAAGGCCACAAAATGTACATTAGAAGATCATAGAAGTCTATAAAAATAAAAGCGGGGATGGGTGGGGGCTGCTATCAAAAATGTCATCCTGCTGTGGGAGCAATTAGATTATGATCATGCGATACGCGTTTTCAACGATTGTAGTGTGGATCTGTCTTAGTAGGTTGGTTGGTTGGTTGGTTAGTTAGCTAGCTAGTTAGCTAGCTAGTTAGTTAGTTAGTTAGTTAGTTAGTTCGTTCGTTAGTTCGTTAGTTTAAAGCTAGCTTTCCGCCGTCGTATGTGTTCAAACGTGCAGTATATGATAGCGCAATATCTAGGTAAACACAAACTTCCAAAGTAAAAAACTATATATATAATAGATGTTGGTCATTTTCTAAACTAGAGTAGCTGCAACTTTTTATGTGATTTTTTTCATGTATATCTTTAATGAGTATTATATTCTATTATATTCTTGGAAAAAGTTCTTGAAAAGGAGCTAAATACAACCGACTTCCTTTCACAACTAGCGACGTTACTCCAAAACGTGAGTTCTTCTGCCGTTGCTTCTGAACAACAGGTACGTATTCGGTCTTCTGTAACTACTGTTTACTGTATATCTATAAATACATTATCAGGATTGCACAATATTTGCTTATAATACTCCAAGTTTCATGTATTTACTCATTGTAATGATTATATATATCATGTTAGGGTATTGAATACTTTTAAATACGTTTCCAAAAATGCCAAGTACTGTCAAAGATGTCCACGATGACCTATGCAATTTCTGTTTTCGACTTCATTCTGGCCCGTAGTGTCAAATGTTTGACATCATGTAATACGTATACTAAGGCCTACAAAAATTGTTTGTTTACGGTTAACCGACCGACTTAGCTTTTCGTGCCAAACATATACTTTGTTTTATGTATAAGAGAAAAAAACAGAGAGTTGTGAAGTCTCGCAAGAAATAATGAATGCGGAAATCGACTCAACTTAAGGAGACAATATAAAAATATTCTTCTAATCTGTAATGGCTGTACATCTTATGAGAATGAACCATTAACACAGGGACCATATGGAAAAAAACGGAAAACAAAACTACCTGAACTAGACACTACATATGATATATATATATATATATATATATATATATATATATATATATATATATATATATATATATATATATACAGCTATATATACAGATAGATAGATAGATAGATAGATAGATAGATAGATAGATAGATAGATAGATAGATAGATAGATAGATAGATATTGATATATTTGCATATACAGTTTCATTCTTTTATATATATATATAACAATCTACCTAGCCCACATATTCTAAAACTCTACGTAATCGTAATCACACAATGTATTTTATTAGGCCTAAGAATAACAAAGAACAAATAAAACTGTAATTAAGGTTCAATCAACAAAATGTTATTCTGAGATTGCGTGTCAACATTGAATGGTTTATGTTTATATTTTACCAGCTTAGCGACGCCTTCGATAACCTTTCCAACATCACAGAAAATCTTCAAATGTTTGGTATAGAATTCGGAGACAACGAAGAGATCACAGAGATAGCTCAAGGTAATAATAACAATGCAATCATTTCCCTTGATAGAAATAGCTGAAATGTCTTCAACAATCAGAAAAATAACCAACAGTATACCGACTTGTTAGGTTTTGAAAGGTTTCAAATATTAAGAGAGAGAGAGAGAGAGAGAGAGAGAGAGAGAAGAGACAGACAGACAGACAGACAGACAGACAGACAGACAGACAGACAGACAGACAGAGACAGAGGTAGACTAAGAGGGTGATAAAGTACAATTACAAAAAAGTAGGTCCAACAACATTACATTGTACATTCAAATGACACAATAGCTTTTCTATTATCATGTCGATCGTCTCATGAACTGAATAATCTCCCACAGCACTGGTGGCAGCTGTTGATACCCTGGTGGATATCATCTCATTCACAATGGAGTCGTCGTTTGATAAGGAAACCCTGAGTCCTGAGACCATCATGACTTTAACTCATAAAACTATGGACATCCTAGAGAAAACTGCTGATTTTGTACTGAACAACATTAACCATGGCAACATCACTGTGGTAGTGGACACTTCAAGAGTCATGCTGCACATGGAATCGGGCTTCATAGGCAATGGAGGAAATAAAACGATTGATTTGGGTCACAATAGTGGCTTTGAAATTCCATCTATACAGACTTTGTTCCCAATGGTAGAAAGTGATATTGCAACATATATTAAGGTACGTAATTAACATATGAACTCTTTGAAACATGTTGTATTTTGAAAAATAGACGAACAATCATTGTATGAGGACTGTCTTTCATAAGGCCTAACATAATAAATTATGTGTTTCCGATTATGCTCAATTTAAATTTATTTATTTATTACATGTGTGAGTGTCTAGTTCGGGTACTTATATTTTTCGTTGTTTTCCAAATGATCTGTTTTAGATCGACCGAACGAGATGCATAACATATTAATTAGTGTGTGTCCTATTTATCTCCAGTTTATCTAATTTTATTTTAATAAATAATGATTGCATATAAGCTCATCTCCCATCATACTATATATCACATACAAACCAAAGTATTGTCTTAGAACAGAAAATATATATTATATACCCTGATAATTCTACGTCACGACAATCTGTCTCACGGTATCACTGCTTCTGTCGTGCTCAAAGTATAAGCAAATACGTTTCAATTCGCTATTATGTTTTTACCATATTTGTCATATCATGTTTAAGGAATTATGTTTTGCCAAAACATTCTCCTTCATTCATCCACTGGCAGCAGACAAATACCTGTGATTTAAAGGCGTGTCAGTGCCATCCTAGCGACTCGTAGTGACAAGCCCCCCCCCCCCGGCACTAATATTGTCTTTACCTGAAGAAAGATTTTGGGGAATACTATCTAATAATTTCTCATGTGATAAGCTTATTTTACATTTGATACCGACCTACAAAACATCCACTAAAGCAATATCTCCTTATTTCTTTGAGTGTTCTTTTTGTTTGTTTCTTTGCTTCTTTGTCTTTGCCATTTCCTGCTATAGCGTCTACTGTATTCAATTTAAAAAATGGTATTTTGATGATGATATTACAGGCTTATAGAATTACAGGGAATCCCTTCAGTAGAAGTGAAGAATATATTTATAACGTACTCGGCCTGGAGGTTGGCATCAGCAGTGGTACTAGGAACAAAGGTAGATCAGCAAACAATGTCTACAGTACAGTGAATTTCACAATACTGGTCCGCTTTTCTGCTGAATACAACCACGCAGAATCCAACAAGAATCTTCATATGCCACACTTCAATACCAAAATAGCATTTTTTTTTTGCTACATTTCGTCTAAATTATATAAACCATTTTAATGTATTGCAACTCTATGCAGACATTCTGGCGCCAATGTTTTTTGTTAGTATCAAGCACCCGATGAAGGGCATGTAAAATGTCCTTTATGATATCCATTTATTGTAGATATGGTGGCATGTGTAGTTCAGTTCACTTGGACAAAATCTAGTGAGATACTATACTCATTCAATCTTGCTATCTTAAAGTGTAGCCTATCATGTTGCTTATTGGTTTCTGCACGGTTGTATCTAACAGAAAACTGAATGGTATTGAGAAATTTGCTGTAACACAACGATTTCAATGTATCTGATAGCAAAAGACTTAATTGGTCAGGCGACTGTTGTCTTGATGCTCGTATGAAATATATTATAGCTCAATACATATTATTTCTAATTCTCAAACAAGTTAAACAATGCGTTCAAAGAAAGAATGTTTTACAATATGTCTTCTTACATTTTAGTACTTATGGATAATTACCTCAATTCAGCATCATTTATCATTTATTCATACAATTTATACACAATAGTTAAGTATACAATATTACACACTAAAACATTCTAATGGTATGGTTGTCGTTTTTTTTACAGTAACTGACACAAAGGAAGATTTTGGTGTGTGGTTAGGCAGACAGTCACCTAGAAGTTTCCATGGTGAAAGTGTAATGGTTGCCATCGCTGACGATTGGAAGAATTACACCTGGAGTGGACAGGTAAATTTTATCAAGTAATACAGTGTCTCGGTATATATATATATATATATATATATATATATATATATATATATATATATATATATATATATATATATATATATATATATATATATATATATATATATATATAATGGAGAAAACATTGTACAAATTAGGTATTTAAAATATGCAAACGTACCCCTCTTGCCAACGTATTACGCCACTGCCAGACTGTCAGATTACTTATAGTGTTCAACTTTGGCAGTTTGATTCAATGTAGCCAGATTAAGCACACCTAATCGTTGTGATTTTGGACACACTGTGTGCCTTTGGGAGGAGCACTCCTCCTAATAGGGCGCCCTCTAAGGAATTTTTTACGCAAGCTAAGGGGTCCACTTTCAAACTTTCAACCTATAGTACGAGTAAGAGTGGGTGAATTGATGTCTTATTAATTTGTATTCAGTCTTTAGATAGTTGTGAGTGATTATGTATGCAACCTATACGACAAATTCGCAGGTTTCAGGTTTATGCTGATCTTTTAATTTCTAATTTGTTTCAGGTCTCTGAACCATTTGCTGCCTTAAGACTTACTGTCGTTAGTTCAACAATTATTGTTGATAACACAACCGTTAAGGTGTACTACGAGACCCCAAATGGAAACGCAAGCGAGTTGATTTACTCAACCACCGTCATGATAAATGGTACACAGTTCGACATATTCGTCGCAGAACATGACATCTGGTATAATGGAAACTATACATTTTGTTTTGACCTGTCAGCAGGTAAGCGACGTGTGATATGGTGATTTATGTTGTCTAAAGAGATATAGATCATATAGTTCCTTCATGTAATCTTACTTGGTCTGTATTTGTAAAGTTAGAAACTATGGATCCTTCAACTGACCTTACTGACCGAGAACTTTGTCACAACATTTCAGTCTTTATTTTGACTCCACACCGTTGCCTTTACCATCCAACCTCTCAATACGCCAGTGTTAATTGGCTATACTGAAACCTGATAATACATTTCATGAGAGAGTCTCCAACAACCAGTTGACATGACCAGCAGTCATGACCCTATCGGTCAAGTGACACTGTCACATAGCAACAAGGGGAGAATCAGCAAACAAGCATTTGAGTTATAACAAAACTCTGTATCTATTTTAAAATGGCTTCATATTTCTACAACTTTGTCATTGCAGATATTCAGACTAACATAACTGTAGAAATGACACAACACAGATGCACCTATTGGAGTAACGATGAAAGGCGATGGAGACATGATGTATGCAGGGTAAGATTTGACTATATCATATTTTATGGTAATGATCATTATCAAATATCACCAACTTACTATTTTTGGAAATCAATCATGTGCCAAGTGAACATTCATGATTCACGGAGAAGGCCTAAAACTTAATTTATTTGATATCTGACAATACTAATAAATGCAAATATTCATTGGAAAGGGCTCTCATTATAGTTTTTGCTGAAATTCAAGATGGGTTGGTAGGAAGGTACCTAGCTAACTAATTAACTAGGTAACTAGGTGGCGAGTTAGGTAAGTAGGTGGTTAATTGGTTGGTTGGTTGGTTGGTCGATCGGTCGGTTGACTATTTGTGCATTTTAGACGAATAATAATTATGTTTCCCCTGTAGGTTTCTCCACGATCCAACGCTGAGTCCACATTGTGTCGGTGTAATCGACTGACGTAATTTGGTATATCACATGATATTGGTCCCATGACAACCACCAGAAAGAGAAAAGAGTCGAACAGCATAACTTTCACTTTGTAAAAAAAGTACACCAACAGACACACACCCACACGCTCACATGCATGTATGCATACATACATACATACATACATACATACATACATACATACGTGTGATTTTTCCGACCAGCATATTTATTTGATTCACACTGAATATTCATGACACCAAAATGTTTATTACCTTTAGATAAGTAGTCATTGAAATTCATTGTGGATCTAATAAATACGTATGTGTGTTAAATCCTATGCAGCAAAGGTAGACCAGTACAGTGTGAGACAATGGATGTGAGTTTCATCGGTGATTTTTTGACATCGCACAAAATATACATCATGTGAAATCATGAAATGACTCCAGAATCCAAAGGGGTTTTTTTGTTTGTTTTTTTGTTTTGTTTTTTGTTTTGTTTTGTGTTGTTGTTTTTTTTTTTTTGGGGGGGGGGGGGGGTTGTAAATACATCTCTACCCTGAAGTGGTTGTCCCTTTAAAAGACTATCATTTTCACTGACTCAAATTTTTCTAAAATAGTTTATTAATAACTCAAAGTCGTCTAATTTAGATATCGAATTTAATACCAGCAATTTATTTGAATGGATATTAACGTGTTATGGCCAAGTATACATGTAGTAGATAATGAATGAAATCGTCGATTTGATTTCTCAAGATATTTCTCAAGATTGTCCATACAATCAAAAGTACAAAGTAAATAATGCATGGTGCACATGAGAAAAGATGTTGATATACTTTACATTTGTAAGATTGGCAGTAGAATAAGCAAATCAAATAATTATGATCAGTATGTATTCACTAATGAAGTGTATGTATGTATGTATGTATGTATGTATGTATGTATGTATGTATGTATGTGTGTGTGTGTGTGTATGTGTGTGTCGTACGTGCGTGCGTACACACATTCGTGCGTGCGTGTGTGTGTGTCTGTAGATTAAAAAAACTGTTAAACATTTACGCAATATGTAACGTTTTATGGTACTTTTACTATAAATATAAACTAAAAATGTTAAGATTAAATATAAACATAACATGGAATGTGAATGGTAATGTCATTTCGAGATGTTTTATGACAGCGCCCTCATGTGAATATTTTGAGTGTCTTTTGTTCAGGACAGCTTGTGAGTCCAATTTGTTGTTGTTTAAAGTATTAGGGGTATATAATTGTACATATGTATTGTTATAAATTAATACATATTCAACCATATTTAGGAATTCACTTTACCATTCTAATGCAGTCCAATATTTGTTGTTTTGATGAAACAATACAAAAAACGTACATACCGTATATATTGTGTAGGCTAACAAAGGTGCAAGCAGGTTTTCTGATAGCACAGAGAAACGGTGACATCTTAACCTTTCCTTTAATAGTCTGACACAGACACAACTAAATATTTCATTCACTATATACGATCAGATTGACAGTATATAGCGAATGAAATATTGAGTTAGTTGCATTGTATCGCCCCTTTCATAAATTATGGGCTCTGCATTTTCACGACATTCGAGTTTTTAACATGTTTCATTACAATCACATTAAAGTATTTCACTGAAGCTGTCACCTGTTTTTGTAATTTTGTGTGTGTGCTGTGTGTGTGTGTGTGTGTGTGTGTGTGTGTGTGTACACATATGAATGTAAGTGTCTCGCTGGAGTGCTCGAATATTAGTAGCAGAGCATTATAGACTTAATTCAAAAGAATAAGGATGTAATAAGTGGTTACTCAGAGTTTCACGCTTCGAGCGATCACTAGACGACTAAATTGGATTGTCAATGTCGATACAGACACTAAATGTGTGTATGTATATGTTACGCCCAATCCGTGAAACTGCCCAATTCATGAAATGTGCATGTAACTTTGCCAGTTAATGGAATGGTCAACCTTATGCAAATGAGAGTATAGATTACAATCTAAAAGGGGTGAAATTAAATTTTGGGGCAAGAGTTCTGAAGTGGGGTGTGGATTATCGAACTCTACTAAAACACAAGCTACACTTAATTATAATAAAAAAAGAATTGTGAAGTGATGAGTTTGTAAATCTATGATAATAAAATTGTTTGATTGATATTTATTTTGTGTGTGTCAGATAAAAGATGCTCAATACTGGGCATTTCTTACCATACCCACTTCATAACCTGGGCAACACGATTGCCTATTACATGAACTGGGCAAAGTTATCTGCTACCCATTTCATGAATTGGGCAATTTCACAGATTGGGTATAACATATGTATTGCGTAACAAGATGGCCGGACTGAACTATTCCTTATGGGGGTTTACTTCTGTAGTTGGCGAGCGAATATATGTCTTCATGGTGACATTCGAGACCAGCTCGGATGTTTTGTTCAATAACATACTCTTTTCAGTATTGATTATATATAGTTTCTCAGTTAAACAGAGATTACAACGTTTCATCTCGCTCGGGTGTTTGGGTGAACAAAAAATATATCATCATCCAAGTGTATGATAAGAATGGGTGGGTGTGTAGGTGGATAGCTGGATGAATGTATGTGCACTTTAATCGAATTCAGAATTACCTGAACAGAAGGAATTTATAATTACAAGCACTGCGTCATGTGGACATTACTAAGCCTCTGAAATGCACTTTCTGACTCCCTGTCTGTCAGTAGTTTATATTTAAACATGTGAAATATGCATTTAATCTGTCACTCAAATCTTCGAAATCACTATATGTGTACATATGCGAAGGATTCGTTTTAACTGGTAAAAGAACAACTTGAATTTATTTAACACTGTTGTTGTACTAACCAATCACAAGCCCTCATATCTACACGCAATGCAATATCTCAAGAAAGTTCAAAATGTGGACTTGGCATTTATGCTAAATATGATATTCTATAAATCATTTCAAAGCAACACACGCTACACAAAAATCTACTTTATCAACCTTTAACCAACTCTCACTACCCATGTGATCCATTTGACCAGTTACCTGCTGTAGCATTAGACTAAAGGACTAATTTTGACTTTATACACCACGAGGTAGATATCACCATGGCAACGAGGGTCAAAGGTGAAACTTTGTTTCATACTTCTCATACCCACCACTTCTGCACAGCCAAGGCACAAACATTACGAAGGTCGGAAGATGTGATCAAAATATGACGCCACTCTTCATCTCAAAAATATATACAACATTTTGCATAATGTTCAAATTTAAGACAGTGTTAGACCGTAGCTCACATTCCAACAGGAATGCAAGCTGTCGACATCGTGTGCAATTAGTTCTTCAACGGTTTGTGTACAGAGGGTACAAATCTGAGTGCAAAACCTTGTTTGAGATATATGATTGCTTAAGACTTAATCTTAATTAAGCCAAATATATCAACTGACTTTAAACAGCCGTGAATAAATTTGACGACATCGTCAATTCCCACTTACAGTAAAGGATATTATATCAGTTGAACAACTTTACATGTTCAGGGTTGTCTATTCATTAAAATTGATAAGTGATATCTGACACGTTTAATGTTATCAAAACAAACTAACATAATGGTATTATTTTATGCCAATCCCATGGAAAGTATTAGCTTTTCAAAACTGATCTGCATTATTCTCTCCTGCAAAATCAGCTCAATCGTTTGACGGTAGGTTTAGCAAGTGTGTCACACAGTTCTATATATAAATGTGATTTCATTCAGTTTCTCAATGCGCGAATGAAGGTTAGACTTAACCGTGATATTCTTATTATGTACACTGTATACTGCTTACAAACTAGTCTGGTTTGTTTGTTTGAAGTTTAATTTCAGGCAGGGTTGTCTGACGTTTGGTCTTTATTCCATTCTTTATTCTTATTATATCTGGGTAATTAAACCGAATGATTGTGTGTATGTGTGTATGTATGTATGTATGTATGTATGTATGTATGTATGTATGATGATGATGATGATGATGATGATGATGATGATGATGATGATGACACTTAGTTATATATATGGTAGCATTTTATTTGTTAACTTTTGATACCCGAAGTATACAATGTTAAAATAATCATGTATTTTCTAATATGAGGTGTATTGCATTTCTTCTGCCATAGACTTATCACGAGAATGTGGTCCACGGTAACCACCACCTTATTACCTTTCAAAGCATCGAATGATAGTCTTGTTCTGCTTAATTAAAACTAGTAATGTTTACAGGTGACCTGAAGAATTCAGATTGTCATGTTTAAAGGCTGAAGTTTAGATAAATAGATGTAAGTACATGTATTGTGAAATAACATAATGAGAAGACAAATATTGCAGCATTGTTGATGGAATTATTTTTAAGTTGAATTAATTCAGAAATTGTATCTAAGAAGTTTTTATCAGAACAGAAGAAATGCATGGATTTTAACAAATTTTCAGCCTGCGTTTTTTTGCAAATTGTACTTTTAGCAATGTTTTTCTGTAGAGTAACAGTATGTGTATGTTATTATTCAACAATCAAAGAATGGCTACCTGCTGCTGTATTGATAGTCGGATTGGTATGCCGTAATACATTCATTTACACTCCGATATCTTCACATCTTTTCACTGCCTGTCTCCTTTCTCCATTTTTACATTGCTGTCATTTTTTTTTAGAATTATTGACAAATGTGTATGCTAGAGATGTGTTTGAAATTGTATGAAAAGTACTGCCATACTAAATTAGTTTTTTTGAAATTCACACTTTTTGTGATAAGCAGATTTTATTGTGCACAAAGTACTGACTTGGGAGACCATCTTAAATTTTTGCTGGAATCCAGTGGTGAAGATGAATGTTGAAGGACTTCATTTATATTATTTAATGTAGTGTTATCTAACTTTTGATATGTTTTTTTTTTCAACTTAATTTGATTGTTTTGTTTTGATGTTTATTATTATTCAAGCAGCCCTGCTTGTAGTCACAGAAAAATACACTGCCATTATATTGTCACTCCAAAAAATAAAAAAATTTAAAAAATTAAAAATTAAAAAATAAAATTAAAATAAAAAAAGATGATGATGATGATGATGATGATGATGATGATGATGATGATGATGATGGTGATGATGATGATGATGATGACGACGACGACGACGACGACGACGACGACCATCTGCATTTCGGGACGCCTGTCTTCTCAATACAAGCTTATGATATGCTTATGTGATATGCAAATTACGGCAGGCTATTACACAGACACAACACAGCTTTGTTATCTGACCTCGGTGATACCTACAGGACATACAAAGAATTCATTCATCTTTCAAAAATTCTAAATTAACTATTTGAATAAGAGGACAGAAATTCATCTACCTGTAATGACATTCTACCAGTGATGGAGATATGGTTAGCAATTTTCATCTATTTATAGACAACAAGGTATATGCTGTCATCTTGTATGTTTCATAATTCTATAGATAAATCAACGACATTTATAGATGCTTTATCCATCCATATTCTAACAGATTTTAAGAATAAAAATAAAAGAAACAAATTCAAAGACAGAATGCACCGTGTTTTGGTTCCCAACATTACCTTGCATGCATAACTATTGATCTAACTATTTCATATGTGGATATGTTATAACATCTTACCCGGCATATGTTGCTATGTCTCCATTTTCGGTCAGCATCACTCCGGTATTTACATCTGTGTTGAGACATTGTCGCATTAAAAGTGGTCTTAAAATCTGAAAGAGGGAAAATGTTTTTTGTGATATAACAACTTATCAAAGATCTCCTTCGGGTATTACAGTGTAAAAGCCATTCAATGATACTTGTCATGTTTTTTACATCATGATATTATGACATCATGAAATAGTGAGATGCCACTCCAAACCCGATGAAAACCTTTTTCGTTACATCGTTAAGTAAAACTCACAGAAATTAAGTAGAAGACAGATACTGAAGGGTGACTAGCCTTTACACAAATCGACTGACCTTTGTGTTGACGTTTAAATCAAAAAATTATTGTTACGTACAAGTTTCAACATAACACAACTTTAGTTGGATTTCCGTCCTGGGAAAATCATCACATATCTGCTCACGTGCCTGTATTTTCGTTTGAATTGCACGGATATCGTACAGAATTTCTGCCTGAATATGACGTTGTCAAGAGTAAATAAACTTGTCGAAAATAATAAAGCTGCAACGTTATATTCAATCAAATCACTCACCTGCTGGCAAGTCAAAATTAAATGTATAAGTTCCATTATACCAGATTTCATGTTCCGGGACGAATACGTCGAACGTTGTACCATTTAATGTCACCGCTGACGTGTAAATCCACTCACTGGTGTTTCTACGTGAGTTTTGATAGTACACTTTAACGTTTGTGTTTGCCAGAATGTGTGTTGAACCAACAAGAGTGAGTTGCAGGGCAGCAAAAGGTTGGAACACCTGAAACAGTACAAAACATATACTTATATAGCATACACGAACTATTTTGCTGCTTCTATGGGTATTTTTCGTGCTTACAATATATGTCGTGTTCATGAATATTCATACCAGTCGAAAGACGAAACTAATTCGGGATTGTTCGTGGATACTGCGCTGAATGCGGGCGTAGTAAAGTATTGTAACACAAATAAACGGTGAATAGGTGTTAGATATATCAAAAATGCCTTTCAAAGTGTTATAATCTTACAGTAACTGCGAATTCACACGTACCGTTGAAAATAAAAAGGCAATATTCCCATTACAGTATTAATATATTTTAACATTTACCTGTGCACTCCAGTTATAATTCTGCAAATCGTCTGAGATGGTCGCCATCACACGTTTATCTTGACATATTTCAGATGATTCTCTTTCAATCCACACCTTGATGTCTTCTGTCGAGTCAGTTACTGTAAAACAGGGCAAACGACCATCAAGGATAACTAATTTTCTGTATTAAAAGTATTTGTATCCCATACTTATAGGCCACTCGTTTGACGCATTGTAACATGTGCAACCCAAGATGTGAACCCTCGAAGGGAAAATAAAGAATTTATAATCTTAGTTGTTTCGCATCATGACAACTTGTTTGTAAGTAAGTCTTTGGTACTGTGGTTGACGAAATAGATTCAGATTTGCATCTGTCTCCCCGCTCCCCTCATTTTTTCTAAAGTTCATTCAAAACAGCATTCATTCTCGCGACACATGGGTTTTGTTACTATTCGCCTCGAAGTCGTAATGACAATTCCTTTTTTTATAAATAGAGTTTTATTTGACCGAATGAAGAAAATGTGGATACTAATCAGATATTAATCACCAATTAGTTTTTCCTCTCATTCTGGGAAGTGAAAATTGAGTTCTGTTCACTGTTCGTGTTTCAGTTGTGGTGATAAAAGGCCTCTTTTTTACTTATTCTTGGCTTAACGAAGAAGAATATGGGGTAATAATTACATATCACCACCCCAACCCCCAATAATTGTCTGTGTTCACATTTTGTACAAGTTTTGTTTGCTTATAGTTGTAGATTGCAGTTTCCAAAGACCTACCCATGATCTTTGTACCATTTGTGAATGTGAACGTCAAAATGAGGACATCATAGATAGACTCCTGTCCACTACTATTGATGGGCATTCCACTGATTCTGTAAGCCTGTAAAGTATAAGAAAATGTCGCGTTTAAGTTTCACCGAGGTCACCCATTGCTCATTAATATCCAGTATTTTCCAGCATATAGAAATATTTCATCATTTTGCTGTTTTAATTACCTTTAAATATGCAGATGTGTTACCGTCCAGCATTGGAAATAAGGTATCTGCAGATGGAACTTCAAAGCCACTATGATGACCCAGGTCAACTGTCTTGCTTCCCATACCTTCTAAAGACCCAGACTCTATATTCAACACAGCACTTGAAGTGTTGATGACTACAGGGCGATTATTAGGTTCCATCTCGTTCAGAACAAAATCAGCTGTCTTGTCCAGAATTTCAATGAATGTATCAGTTAAAGAAGTGGCAGTATCAATACTCATGATTTCTTTATCGGGTGATGACGTCATATTGGATAAGGTGCTCTCTATCACGTTATAGATAAATGTCACCAGGGCTGTGAAAGAATTACACAAAAGTTAAACAATTAGGAAGTTAAAACTTTGTTTTTCTAACTGTTTTAAGGGAAAGTCAATAATGACAGTTTATCAGTGTTTCTACAGAAACATTCTGATCCTTTCTGAATGCATTCTGGTAAAACGTAACTTCTCACTTAATCTAAATGACAACATATGTACAAACTGTTGACAAATACTACATAGTGGAATGAAGTACATACAATATGAATATTAAGACTTAAAACGGAATCAAAAGATTTGAATATAGTAAAGGTTAATTTCCATTACTAATGAAGGAATTGTGAGGTTGATTTCATGAAACATCAGTTGTCTAGACCATTACTAATGAAGCAAGTTGGTTGTGCCAACATATTCAATTCAATATTTTAGACTGTTTGATTTTGGACGAAACACTCTCTCCCTAGTAACTGGGTACATTCATACATGTCATTGTTTTCTTCAAATTTCTCTTATATGTTTTGATTGATTTTTGCTCTTCATAGTGATATAATGCTGGCTATTTCCGATCTTACAGATTATTATTTTAGGAACATATTTGTACTGCTAACCGAGCTGGCTATGGGACGTGGAAGTGTTTTTATTTTTTATCTTTTTGTATTGTTATTAGGGAAAAGATACATTTCCAAACTGAAAATTTAAAGTTTCTCTTTAAGAGAGAGAGATTCTCATTCATCTTACCGTGAGCTATATCTTTGCTTTCTTCCAAACTTATATTCAATGCTTGTAGATACTCCATGATATTGTGCACGTCCTCCGTTATGTCATTAAGCTAAAAACAAGACAATATCATCATAAGTGATGGTGATATCAAATTCTAAGTTTTATTTACATGTCACTTGTGGTAAAATGTGCAGCATGGATGATGTTGTTATGGAAACTATGTCAGATTCAAACACACTATTGTAACATTAGACTTAATTCATACCTGTTCATCTAAGGTAGCTATAGTAGAATTGCCTGGTTCTAACGCCACCAGCTGTGAAAACAGCAACTCCGTTGTCCATTCTGAAAACAAAATGTATTTCAAAAACATAGATATATACAGAAATATCGAATACATTTATACTATGCTAGCACAAATTCGTGAAATACATAAATAATGATTTTCACAACATTTAATTAGGATTACAGATAATTTATTCATTTGATATGACATTAATTTATCAACGGTACTGCTGCTTTTATTACTCCGTTTTGTTGAATACATTGTGACGTCAGCATGACGAGACTTAAATTCTTAAAAACTGATTGTAAAAGAGTGTACTCTGTATATTAAAATATCTTAAGATGTAATGAGTAGTAAACTGTGTGCGTGAAAGTATAAATCATTTGAGAGGGGTGGCCACCTGGTACCTTGGTTATAATTTGAAATATATAAATGATCCATTCTTGCTGAATAATTATATATTTGATACTGAAAAATGAAATATGTCATTAAAGCGTACTGAAATATGTAGGCAAAGCAGGTAAACAGAGGTACACATCCACCACTGATTGTGTGCAATATCAAATGGTTTCTTCCAGACTATCTGGTGATTACTGAAAAATAGGATTCAAGGATGCTATATGTTTAATTAATTATCAACTGGATCATCTGCATGTTTAGTTATTTATCTGTGGGTAAAATACTAGCCCAGTGTCTAGATTCATCTTGCTGTAATTGTAACATTGGCTAGCATTCACACATGGTGAATATATGTTTAATTGTGTGTGTGTGTTTTCTGCGGGCAGACATCTCTTCAATACGATTGTTTGCTTGAGAGGTTTGCTATCTGCTATCAGTCCAAACGTGACAGTCAATGTCTTAAACCTGAATGATCTTTTTATACCGCATATACACGTGTGACAGACAGGCAGGCAGGCAGGCAGGCAGGCAGGCAGACAGACAGACAGACAGACAGACAGACAGACAGACAGACAGACAGACAGACAGACAGACAGACAGACAGACAGACAGGTAAGCGACCAGGAAAGGTGTGTTCTTTCAACATTTCATTGTCTACGAATAACTGTATACTTAGATATTTGGGTAAACTGAATTTAGTTGTCTCTACTTACCATCGAGATATTTAGGTACCATGACTTCAACTTCACATATATTCAGTGTACCATGTATACCCACAAGTTGAACACTGGCATAGCGACCACTGACAAGCCAATCGCATTGAAAAGTCAAAGTTTCGTTATAGACTCTGTCTAGTCCAACCAATTCTCCGCAACGGGTATTTTCACCAATGATTTCACTATTACCCACCTTCACCTCGGCACCTAGTAATCGTTTACCTGCAGACAGGATAACTCTGATTTATACATACGATGATCAGTCTAGTTATATATTAAATAAATCAACATAAACAGACATTGGGATAAAAGATATTTCCAGTACCGAAGATATCTAGTTCGCTCCCTCATGATTATAAAGGAAATTGTCCGCTATACTGATTTAGAAATGTATGTGTATTCTTTCATACGTAATTTTCAAGACACACCGCTGTTGTAGAGAATGGAATGAAGTTGTAAAGTTGCTGTATGCTGAACTAAGTCTCGACTGCTTGATTAATTCCTTATGCAACAAGGCTGTTGAGAGCAATCTCAATGTTAAACCGAGACACAGTTACTTCAACTTACTACAACAATCCTGGCGGTTAGTTACAATGACTTCATATACAGCATACGACTTTCCGAGATCAACTTTCCACCAAACATCCCAATAACCTCTGGTATGGGAGCAGCTCTCCAAATGATAGTTACTTTGGGTACTACCATCAATACAGTTGCTTGCAACGCCCGAACCATGATAATAGTCGCTAATTTGAGAAGCAGTACCGTTTAAAGCAACATTTATGTAGTCAAGAGATTCTGTTCACGAAATGAAAAAAACAACATTATGAACTGAAGTGCTCCCAAGAGAGGTTACATTTCGAAACCACAGGAAAATTGAATACCTTAGCTATCATAATATAATATAATCGACATAAGGGCCCTTTCTGCCTGCTACGGCCTATATGATACATGTCATTTCTCGCGTCCAACTTATCTGTTTCGCGCGTCAATATTTTGGGTTTGGCGAGTCGAGGTTTTCATTTCAAAAAGTTAACTGGCGGCTACTGATACGGTAGTGGTAAGACGGGTATTATTTTACCCTTTGACCACTTTTGTAAGCAGTAGCTCGTCGGGAAAAATTAATCTTCTAATCGTCATGCACCTGTAAATTTCTATAATAGACTTTCGAGGTAATAAATTCATTTTCATTACGAATGATGCATATGTAAGACTGTCGGGAAATGAAATATACTAATTTGTTTAAAATTGCTGTACATGCGTTGACATGGTTAATTATATATGAGAGATAAAAGTAAGCATATGAAAATGAAACCGTAAAAAGAAAAAAAGTAGCAGACACAGATACACATATGCTCTCATTCAAAAAGAAAAGACCAAATAATTTTAAATCTAACATTATATGTGTTCATAAAAAATATCAACGTATACCATGAAACAGTCGATAAAATCTATTTTATTTTATTTTATTTTATTTTATTTTATTTTATTTTATTTTATTTTATTTTATTTTATTTTACGGCCACATGATTATGCAATTGTCATTTGCTCAATATACATGAAACATTAGGATTTTAACAAATATTTGATTGTATTGTAGTGGAATTGCGCGTTGTCCCAAAGCCCACACAGCACTGGTCAATTTATTCATGACATTTCCTTTAATATGGAGGAGGATTTGATATTTATTTTGGATTTTTAATTTATAAAACCATATTGATAAAATGCTATATTCTTATCAAACAAAGTCGACTAGACAGAATGCCTCCTTGTTTTAAAGGAACTCTCATTTAGCCAAGGGACAAGGCTCAGACTGATTTCTGTTATGCTCTTTATTTGTGAATACACAACTTCCTTCATGCAATGACACCCAAAATTAGCACTATAGTCTTTTACACGATTTACGATAAATTATCCAAGGCATCGAACATGCAAACACAAAATGTCCTTGGAACAAACAGAACAATGAGTTATTTCTAAATCGCAATACTTGAATTATGCGATGAGTGACTATTGTCGTTTACTGTTGTCATTAAAGTTTCTAAAAAATACTTTGGATTCAGGTGAG
The DNA here is from genome assembly GCF_964340395.1 of Glandiceps talaboti. Taxonomy (NCBI): domain Eukaryota; kingdom Metazoa; phylum Hemichordata; class Enteropneusta; family Spengelidae; genus Glandiceps; species Glandiceps talaboti. Next base: position 9,970,870 of record NC_135559.1, read on the forward strand.
ATAGGCAAAAGGCCGGGGCGGCAAAATGACCAGGGAGCAAAAGGCCAGGGGGCAACAGGCTGGGCCAAATGGCCAGGGGGTAAAAGGCGGGGGGGAAGGGGCAACTGGCCGAGGGGCAAAAGGACGGGGGGTGGCAACGGGCCTGCAATCAGACCCGAGATACAAATTTACTATATCAAACCATTTATAAGATAATATTCTCCTTTGCAGCATTTTGTAGTTAGTAACAGGAGTACTATTACACTTAGGTTAGCCATTGTAGTTCCTTTTATTTATGAAATGTAGTCTCAGAGACTCTGCATATATTCTCTTTATATTGACGTTCTACTTGTAATCCACATGCCTTTACCTAGTACCAATTCTTTTATCCTATAGATTTGTTCGGTTCCACGTCATTCAATGTAAACTTCTATGAAACGTCCGTTGATCGAAGAATTAAGCCTGTTTTGTTCATTTACTGCTAATACAAGCAGTAGTACTTTAGACCAACTTGTCACTACACCAAGTTTAAAATTAATATAATTTCGAAACATTTTATCCGCGAGTACACCCCAAAAAGCTTATACAAGTATAAATACAATTGACCACTTATAGCAAACGATTTAAACCTACCAGGATCAGAGGTTCCTGCTGAGATACATCGAACAACCAGTACACCAAAGCAAATGAAAAGGGTACACACGACGCAACTAAGGAACGTCGAAGTTTTCATGTCCATCGTTGATGGTTAAGTGACGCTTGTATCAATGTGAAACAGTAATATATGATACTTTTTTATAAATATGATATTAATGGTAGTAAATGTATCGAAATTTATGCATTAATACAACAAAGAGCTCTGCAGACACATGTCGACAACTCTGTTAATTAGCTAGGAGTACAAAAGTAATAAACAGTCCTGATAAATAAATTAAATCCTGACGTTTCCAATGACTATTCTTTAACAAAGGATTCCATAGGTCAGCAACAGGTCACCATGTTCTGACATAGAAACTTTCAATTAACTATCGGTTTCCTTGATCAACGAATTCACATAATTGTGATAAAATGCATGGGCTATATAAAGTTTCATTTAATTCAGAAAATTTGCTGTAAGTTAAGAATGCCTTCTTCAAATTGAATATAATTTGGTACAAACTTCAAACAATACAATGCAAACATGTCCTGAAAAACTTGTTGATGTACCTTTTCGGTAATTTTTATCAGTAATTAGGCTAATAAAATCTTAGGAATGCATGTTTCAAATTCAATATAAGTTACTACATACATCATACATAACAAAGCGCACAGCTACTAAAAGTTTGATGTAGCTTTTAGTTTTAATTATTCATTTGCATAATTAGTCAATAATGCTTACCGTAAAAATGTTATTTTTGAACTTCAAATGTAAGCAAGTCAAATTAGACATGTTGATCAATACGTAAATCATAGCCATAATTTACAATATCAAACGAAGATATTGCGACAATTTAAAGCGAATATATGTATGAATGCTGTAATCATTTTTTACTGTTTTACACCACGATTGTCATATTTGTGATATACCGACCCAAACCTTTCCGTTTCGCGCGTCCACCTCACCTGCTTCATGCATCAATGTTTTGGGTTTTGCGGGGCGATGTTTTCATTTATAAAGTTAATTTACTGCTACTGATAAAGTGGTGAGGACGGCGGCAACTTTTATTTTGCCCTTTGAACCCTCAGTAATTTATGCAGTAACTCCTCAGGGAAAGTTAATCTTCTAATCGTCTTGCACCAGTAAATAGGTATAATAGCCTGTTGAGGTGATGAATTCATTTCCATTACGATTTATGTGTACGACGACTATCAAGAAATGAATTTGAAATATCAATACACAGTCATATATTTCTTAATATCCCAATTCTTCATGTCTTATTGAACAATTGAAAAGTACATAATCATGTAGACGTAATGGATTGTATCGAATATTTTGTCATGAATCTATAATTTTCAATTTAGCGGGTAAAGACATTTCCGACAATGTGTTTATTTCGTCGAATCGAATGTAGTGACTGACATCCACATAAATCTTATCAGCTCCTGAATTTAGATTTTTATTTTCTATCCGTGCATAATATGTAAACTTGATTGAAGACCAGTTTTGTAATTTGATGGCAATGCACGACACGCTGTACTGGCGCATATGGTCATATGGTACAAGCCTTTTTTATTTTGGTGTTAAGTAACTATAGATTAATAGTGATGTCATATATGTTTAGCGTAATTCTGTAATACAACACTCTTTCTCAAGGAAGATTTTACATGACCTAGCTCTCCATCTCTGTCATCTATATGAGTCGTATGTTTAATTACACACACCACAAAATCTGGTAGTTTACTGCTTACAATACAAATGCTCACAGACTTTATATTGTCAAGTATTTCGGTCATTAGACATATGAGAATGAGGCTATGTAATCGCCTCATTTATTTGATTGGCGGACTTTTTCTTTAATAGTTAATAGGTGACTCAAGTGACAACTGAAAGCCAATTTTACCGGTTCACATGTGAACTTATCGGATACCTGACACCTGCCCAGCCTAGTACATGGCAATCTACAAAGGGATACAACGTGTACTGTTCGCCAAACAATGTGTTAGTAACTGTTACACAGGCCTAGCCTTAAAATGGAGCTCTTAAGGCTGCATTTACAAATACCAAATGAGGTGGAGGGGCAATGTAGGGAGGTATACGAAATTTTGGGATATGAGCCCAGGGAAAATGGTGTGATTCAAAGGGTACTTAGATATATATTAGCTACCCCGGTTGGTATTGCATAGTTTAACTTAATTGCGTTATTCAAGCTTATTTGCGTAGATCTAATGCTCATGAATTATGAATTATGTCGGGCTGCTGTTGCAAGGTCGACGAGTCGAGATTTTGGTAATACTGTGTTAGCAATATTTATTTCATATTTGAAGACTTATATAAGAGTCACAAAAAACTAGCAATAAAAAACCAATGCCAATGTAGGTTCAAATCTGATGTGATGTGTTGTGTTGAAAACAAGGTGTTGTCATATATTGTAACAAATGGGTCGACGTCGTATTTGCTACTGGTCACTGTCGTATGTCAACCTCTAATGTTAACGTTAATTCTCCATCCTTACTTTTGACCTTCGCACATAGCTGGTAGATCTATTAACTATACCAGAGTCACTCTCACATCCTCGGTATACGGGATCATCATGGACTTTAGGGAATAATTCAGACTACATACAATGTTCATGATTAATTTGGATCATTTTAGAAGAAGCCAGGGATCAGATGGACGTTCCTTGTCTTTGCCTCCAGTTCGCTCGCATCTCTAAAGTTAATCCATACTTTATTATTAGTGCCATTTTAAATTCTTATAAACATAAATTATATACAATACTGAAATGATTCGATGATTAAATCATAAATGAATAAAAATGCAAAGGATATTGACAAATATATAAAGTAGCTAAAAAATGTGATAGGGTCATTGTTGTTACATCTGCCTGTAATTAGGGACCGGACAGAATTTACGGCAGGGGGGGAGAAATTGGGGGGCCATGAAAAAAATGGGAGGCTTGAAGGGGGGCCAGAAAATTCTCATGGTTTGAAAGGGGGGGCCGCGAAATATTTTGTCATTGAAAAAAATTAATATGTTAGAAAATTTAGCATTGCATGAGATAGCACTTGATATCGTCTTTAATATTGAATGTCTACACTTTCATTTATGTATTAAGTATTCCACAACATTCTGAATTTCTTTGCACTTTCATGAAGTCACAAATGTCTTACATTTACATGTGTATTGGTAATGCATTTGGTGTAGGAAAGTGAAAGCTATATTTGTCAGACCTCAGTGTGCATAAAATCCTTAGTTTGCTAGCACTTCATGACATCACAAATGTCTGACATTAGATAGTTATTGTGTTATGAGTATAAATAGATATTTGCATACACTATGTAGGTGATGTGATGTCCTTAGATACTCACCACAAATGTCCCCACTACAGTTTTTCACAAATCACGCATGTGAATGTGTGTTTACTCTGTGTCTCTGTGTATGTATCAGTGAATGACAGTTAAAACCACCACATCAAATGCCTTGGTATTAAGTGATGACTACTTATGGTGTCTAGTTGGGAAATAAACAAGATTATACCACATGTGTATGATTACATGTATGGTCAAAATGTTTTATTTTGTTTTGTTTTCTAAAAAAATTCCTCTACAACTACTAAGTTGTTTGGGCTGAAATAGTAACATAATAGTAGTACCAAAAGAAATATTACAGTTGTGCTACAGTAACAAACAAATTTGTACTCTTTTTAGTTATTGTAGGGGGCAGGATATTGTGCACTTTTTTTTCTTTCTTTTTTTTGGGGGGGGGGCATGAAATTTTTATACTTTTGAAACGGGGGGGCTGTGAAATTTTGGTTACAGTGGATGGGGGGAGGCTAGGAAAACCAAGTCAGAGATAATTTCTCCCCAGCCCCCCCCCCCTGCCGTAAATTCTGTCCGGTCCCTTAGTCATTATTTGACACTGTTGATCTTTTAATGACTCTTATGTCGTCATCTTAGAAGACTATTCGCGAATTGCTAACATCCATCCTAAGTTAGTATTACTTCATGACAGCTCATAATTCAAAGTGACCTTGTGTCACACTATTTATCACATGGAGCTATTTTTTGACACAAGGGCACCATTGCCTTTAGACATATTTGTCACCTAACAATCATGCTAGCTTTCGTGGTCACGTGAAATTTCACGTTTTCTTTAAAACTTCATGTATAAGATTTAGGTGTACAAAACAATCATTAAGCGTAAAACCGAGTTTTATACGGTAAGAACTAAAATGGCTCAAACGCGGCATATATGCAAATAACACTTTTTGGGAATATATATCTAACTGCAAAGTCCCTCGTGAGCCTCTTCAAACACCCAAAATATATAAATAAGGCTGTAATTAGGCAACACCAGCGAATGTAATAATGCTCTGATGATCCCATGATGCACTTACAATATTTTAACACATGAAAATAGTATACATATTATATAATAGTGTCTACATGCATCATACTATAGAAACGTATGCTGATGAACAATAACTATTATTAGTTATGAACTAGTAAAATTGTATTTACATATTTCTGAAAACAAAGAAATACATTAATGTACTGAAGAAATAAAATCCACTTCATGGCAGAACAATGAATTGAAAAATGCGAGTAAGAATCAATTTAGAGCCCAGCTTTACGAGATGGGATCACAGTACTTGAAGGTGCTAGTTTGATTTAGTAGTCAGGCGCCCAGTAATTGTTGGTTTGAACCCAGCAAAGGTAAGAGGTGGTAAGCTGTAGTTGGTAGGAACTCAACAAGTGTACGTGGAAGCCAAACTGCTAGGTGAGAGCAGAGCATGGTTGGTTTAAGCCCAACAATAGTAGGTGGTGCAAAGCTTTAGTAGGTGAGAGCTGAACAATGGTAGGTGGAAGCCAGTGTTAAAATTGGTGTCCATGATGGTTTGTATGAAAGCATATCATGGTAGGTTTGGGAGCCCAACATGGTTGGCTTGAGCCTAACGATGACAGGTGGGAGTCCAGCTCTGGTAGAGTTGGGAGCTAAACAACATTAGGTAGGGGCCCAGCGTTGATGGTAGGAACCTAGCTGTGGTGGGTGGGAGTTATGAAGTTGAACGTGTTTCAAGCTTTAGTAATTAAGAACTCGGCTTTGATAGGTGTGAGTCCAGGTTTAGTAAAAACGGGCTCAGCAATGCTTTGTGACAGCGCTCCTTTAGTAGGTGGGGCTCAACAATGGTATCAGGGAGCCCGGTTTCGATGAATGGGGGGGGGGGGGGCTCACCTTTAGGAGGTAAGAGCTCAGTAACGGTGGGTGGGAGCTCAGCTTAAATTTAATCTGTGGGAGCTCATCGTAAATCAATGGGAGATTAGCTCTGATAGGTTGGAGAAGATCATCTGTGGTAGGTGTTGCCAAGCCTTAGTATAGGGTTCAGATTAGAAGTGGTTCACCAGAAGCTCAGCAATATTATTGAGTGGGTCAAAACGCTGGATGTGTTTGACAAATGTAAGTAAGTGTCTTTGGAAAACTGATTCAGCCTCAAAATGCAATGTCATCATACTCTAATTCCTGGTGACACTGCCTCGCTTTCAGCATTCGGACAAAAACACATGTCTAGCATGTATGCTCCTCAATTCATATATGTCTGCAAAGTTAAAGTTAGCTGCATAGTATTAGTATATATGTTCGGCATCTTTTTTATCCAATACTATTGGTGGAATTCACAGACTGAAGATCACCTTCTAAAGCGTTACATAATTATAGAGCTTGTGTAGGTGATTAATGTGACTAAAATTCCAAAAGTCACTCAAACAAAAGAACATTCCCTTGTTAATATATTATACTGGGGATTGGTGAACAATATCAGTGGAGATCGTGTGCTTCTGTTTTCATCTTCTCAGCAGCAGCCACCATTGCACTGAATCTGGATTTGTGATTTGCCAGTAAGTTTTTGGGCGTATCAAACTCTACAACCTGAAAATTCAACACAAGTCAAACTATTATGAATTTAGTACGTTTGGCTGGAACCAAGCGCAAAAAGAAGCCGAGCATTGAAATATGAATACAGGAGTTATACTGTAAATCTCATTACAATATTATTTATCTCATTCAGCAAATTACACGATACAGTTCAGTTCTGCAGTTTGATACAAACACTCAGAACCCAATAAGAAACTGGACATGCTACACTTTAAGATAGCAAGATTCAATGAGAATAGTTTCTTGCTACATTTTGTCTAAGTGAAATGAGCTACACATGCCATCATACAGACATCAAATGAACACTGCTTAGGACATTTTATGCGCCCTTCATTGGGTGTTGGCGCCCGAATGTCTGCATACAGTCGCAATACATTTAAATGGTTTCATTTAGACTAAATGTAGCAAAAAATGGGATGCTACTATTCATGATGGAGGATGGATTGATTTCCTTTCACAAATGTGTAGTACCAATGTGAACTTTAAGGATAGGAGAAGTATCTTGTCTAGGGAGTTACAGAAAACATCAAGAAGCATATAGTAGTATAAACTGAATGACTTCAAAGATTAGTTCACAAAATGTACATTAAAAAGCATAAAACATATCTTAATCTCAAGTTAACTGTAAGTAGGTAGTCTGCATGCTTTTAGAACCACCCCACCCCCATGTAATGTACTAAGATTATATTTGGCTGTCGGTGTAGTCCAGTACATTGTCACATGTCTAGGTACACCCTTACATCCATCCCTAATCCCCCCCCCCCTCCTTCCCGGTGGTCATACAGTACATAGCATTCTAACACATGGTTCCCAATACATAATCTTACCTTTAATAATAGCCATAACCAATACACTGTCATGTGTCCAAGTACAGTCAAATATGGGGAGAAGTAAACCCTCTCCTCTCAGATAGTCATATAATACAACATTCTAAATAATTGCATATTTGGATCCCAATGTATAAACTTACCTTTCCATCTTCCATCACCAATACCCTATCACATGCCAGAACAGTATTTAATCTGTGTGCTATTGTTAACATAGTACAATCTTTGAAGGAATCACGGATGGTATTCTGAATAAGAGAATCGGTTTCTGTATCAATGGCTGCTGTAGCTTCATCCAGCATCAATATCTGAAAATATAAAACCCATAAGATTGCATTAGTCACTACTGGGGAATCTCGGTTTCTGATGGGTTTTTTCTATAATTTAGCTATGCAGCGTATAATTGAATACTTTATATATGATATTCTTACCTTACTGTTTCTGAGCAGTGCTCTTGCCATGCATATCAACTGCCTTTCCCCAACTGAAAAGTTCTCTCCATTCTCAACAACTGGTGCTTCTAACTGTTTATCTAAGGCACTAATGGTATTCTTCATATGAACTTTCTCCAAAGCACTCCACAGACTATCATCAGAATGCTCATTAAAGGGATCTAAGTTATACCTGAAAAACATTATTGATGATAGTCACCATTGAACATTTTCAATATAGGGTTATCTATCGAGATGAGTTACATTAGAAATGACATAATTGCACTATGTTTAGTTTTGATGAGCTATTGAATGATTGTGTCGATTAATACGATCACGTGGCATTACAAACCATTATTCGAAGATACCTGGTGGTCTTTTATTTCAAAATCACTTGTTAGAAAAAGCTATGAGGTAAGATGAAAGTCATTGTATACAATGAACTTGGGCATATACAGAATCTAGTGTTTTCAGGTTTCCACCTATAAATCCCACCCACCTTACAGTTCCAACGAATAGAACAGGGTCTTGTGGGATGATTGACAGTTTTGATCTGAGGTCTTGTAATCCAATCTTGCCTATGTCTATACCATCAATTTCAATATTTCCATCAGCAGCTTCTACCAATCTGAACATGGATACTCCAAGGGAAGATTTACCTATAGAAAATAATAAAGAAATTACAAGAAACCAAAAATGTACAACGATCTTCGACCAACTGTATCTCTAGGCTGCCTCAAGCTGTGCTAAAACTACCTACTAGCTACATGTTTCTCTATTGATTTCAGTGTAATCTTTCATTCCCTGATATTTAATTGTAAACAAATTGTTGAAAAGACCAAAGCTGGCTAGTCACTACACAGATAATGTGACATATACACTCACTCGCTTCACTCAGATGGTAAACAAACAACTACAACATTTGATGTTAAATTAGCGACTAGAACACACAACATTACAACTTTGTTTATTATACCAGATTAGATATCCTACAGTGTCGCTATCCTGAAGACCTCTACCTTAAAACACCACTGGTGAAATGTACACTAATTAAACATCAGGGAGTGAAAGATTACACGGTTATCAATAGGGAAACTTGCTGCTAGTAGGTAGTTTTAGCACAGCTTGAGTCAGGCTAAGAAATACAGTTGGTCGAACATTGTTGTAACTTTTAAGCAATTCTCTATATTTCCCATACGAATTGGCAGCTTATCTAATGATATAATGTATTTAACATGCACCCCTGAATGTTTTAATTCTTCAAAATGTTACACTAGAGTATACACTATATCATAGTATTTGATGATCCTTTCCCGTCATGGCTTGTTACTACCCAACACACTTCAAATATAACATATGTCTTATAAATTCACTTCTTCTACATCTATTTCAACAAGTTAACTAATTAGCAAAAACAACCTAGCGGCAGACAGCAGTGACTGAGTTTGAGGAGACGGGTCTTCTTGAATGGCGTAAACCTCAATCCTGTATGTAAGACAGGTCAAATTGGCAGGAGGTTTTGGCGGCCTTGTGTACCAGCTTCAGTGGTTAATTATCAAATCGACTTGATTTAAAACTCAAGTGTTTTTCCCTTCAAATGTTTGTATATATTTCTGTGGAACTCGACAACATTACAGAACACGGCAATATAAGAATGAAAGACTATTCTTTTAAAGATGTACCTTGATTTAAATTCACATTTTGAGTCATACAATTGTAAACACACAACCACATTAAATAAGTACATAATAAAAACACACTCTGAGGTAATATATAGTCACCACGCTAATAATGTACTTTGGTGTATGGTCAGTATCTTTTGACAATCCTTCGAAAGTTATATCAACCATCCGGCAAATGAACCTGGTGAAATCGAATTTGTTTTGGAATATTGGAACTCCCTGATATTTCAGGATTGTGCATTGATTTTATTGCTTAAAAATACGTACCTGACCCTGTTCTTCCAACTATACCAACTTTTTCCATTGGTCTGATATCTACGTTAATTCCCTTCAAAACCAATGGTAACCCATCCCTGTATCTCATTTTGACATCATTGTACTTAACACGGCCGTCATTTGGCCAATCAGCAGGCGGTTCATGATCTTTGACTTTTGCAGGAGCCTCTTGTTCTAAATTCTAGAAAGAGAAAAACCAAAAGACAATAAATATACTCTACGATTTGAAAAAATAAATGAAAATCTTAAAAATATTCTTTACTTTGACTTCTCTGTTGGGCTGCAACTAAACTAAGAGAAGAAGAATGGCTCAGCCTTATCTGTCAGCTATAATCAAAAGATGAAGATTTTCAAAAACCTGTCGACAGCAACAATTAAACAAAAGAAATGAAGTACATGCGTTTGTGAAAGGAAAAACCTTAGATCTATAGACGACCAAATATCAATAAATTTATGTAGGAACTTGACAGGAGATTACACTCAACTACGTTCAAATGTTTGGGAGTGTGACATCGACAGGATATAATACATCCATTGCTGACCATATTGCGGTATTTGTAATTCGACCTCTCTCATAGTACCATCATGGCGAGGTAATAAGCGTCAAATGTATATTATACCACTCATTCGAATTTGCCCGTGCACATTATAGCGATGCTATATCCTCTTTTTGCGGAGAACGGACACATATACATACAATCATGCCCCCATGCAAACAAGGATGAGCGAAACACAGTAGATGACCCTGCCCACATGGGGCTGAACGAGATGGTAGCTACCTTGGAGTAGTGTGTCATTCTCTCAACGGAAGTGAATCTTGCTTCTGCCTTTGCTCCCATTACCACACTCGCATTAAACAACCCAATAACCTGTAGTAGATTTGAAAGTCATTATTAAATAACTACATTGAAATGAGACAGTGTACAGCCTTCACCTCATTTCAAACCAATAATGCGACCATTTTTATTTGGAACGTTTCCATGCATAGATATTCAAAGCATAAATCCCCATGGGGGGCATTTGGTCTAAACTTACAGTTTCACTTGAAATATTAGTTTCATCTACAATTAACACGAATGTATCAATTCAGGCACACGTATATATATATATATATATATATATATATATATATATATATATATATATATATATATATATATATATATATATATATATATATATATATGTGTGTGTGTGTGTGTGTGTGTGTGTGTGTGTGTGTGTGTGTGTGTGTGTGTGTGTGTGTGTGTTCTGATGTACACGTTATATACATTTTGGTTTAAAAGGTATTTAATTCTATATGTTGCCGTCATAACAAAATTATAAGCAATATGTCTTTCCAGTCATCAATGGCAAGAACAAATGGGAATACGACAATGATTTGGAAGCCAAACTATTATCCGTGACATGGCCAGAATAATGAGTATTAAGCCAATATCCGTAGCGTGGATATGTTGGATACAGAGTTTAGAAACACAATGGAGTATATGTATATGTCATTCTGCAGTCATTGTTGAATTTACTCATATGATGGAAATATTTTCAAGGCAAGCCTGCATACTGACCAAGGAGAACATCAATATTATATAAACTGATACGGCGGACACCAGGGTCGTTTTAAAGGCAATGGCCAACAACTCTGCAATAATAATGAATAAATAGGGTGACAGGGGATCCCCTTGTCTTACTCCTCTACCATGATTGCATCTAAATGTAATGTATATTGCAATACTGGGCTAGGTTCTTCTCCTCTCTTTTGTTGCAGTTTTTGGCTTTTTCCTTCTTTGGCTTTCCTTGGTCTTGTGTTTTTTGTATCTTTTCAGTAATAAATATTTAAATAAAAAAAGACAAGCCTGTCTAGAATAAGAGAAACAAGCCAGATATGATATCACACATTATTGTTAATTATGACTGAAGTACTGATAAAACAAATCTATACAATATATAGTGTAAGAGAGCGTCGATCCACTTATCAATTAAGTATGTCTTTGTAACACGAACCTGTATGGTGTAAGAGAGAGCTAATCCAGCTAGCGCAGGCGGCGTATGACCATATGTAAGTATGGCTATCAATGCCGTGCCTGTAATCACCACCAACGTTAGACAATCCATTCTGATTTTAATCCATTTCTCACACATCAAGGAATACAAAAGCGGCACTGAATTATATTCAAGAAGATGGCTAAAACTGTGGAGAAAAGAAATCAAGAAAGATAGATGGTCATGTAAGGGAGGGACAGAGCTGTTTAACTTACAGTTGCCATGGCACACTCCTTCATTTGAACGCTTAGCATTTCGAAGTTCTATAGATATTTTAAAATACAAAAGCTGTCGTTTATTGCCCGACACACTGATGGGTACCTCGACGTTCTCGGTTGTAGGCCTGGAAAACTGATTTTAAAAAGTGCATTGTTATTTGGGGTATAAGTATCAAAACCTGTTCGGATGGATTCGTCCTTTTACTTAAACATATCCTCTCACCTGTTTACAAAATCAGTTTCTCTACGATAAGCATGAATGGTGGCGAGTCCTTGGATGGTGGATGTCAGTAAGGACACCCATGGAGAACGGCTCACGTTGTCCAAACGTTTACACTCACGAATACCCGCGCGGAAAAATTTCAAACACACAATGAACGCGATTGTTAGAAAAACCATGACGATTAGAAACCATGGAAACACGACACAGATTGTACCAAGGGCAAACAGCAGGTAGACGAAATACTGTAACGACACATCCAAAGTAAGTGGCAAAAAGACATCAACTGCAAAACAGAAAATAAGAAAGAAATGTCAGTATTACTCGTATGTTTTTTTGTGAAAGCAGACAACAATTGCAAAACGTTAGCCTAACGTTTCATAATATCCTTACACCAGGTTACTACAAACATTGATGTTTTTTCTAGAGTACAGTCTACGCAATTACTACTGATTTTGAAAAGTTATCGCCAACGCTCTCGGTGAGAGGTGTTTGCGACAGGAAAAAATCTACAGTGAATCAATTATAATGGTATTGAGCACTGCACCTTAGACAAAACATTAATATTTGTTGAACAGTATATTAGTGGCGGGTGACGGAAAGTTTATATGATGGTGCCAACATGTCTACGCATATCAGACTAAAATACAACCAGCTACGATAATAATCATACATTGTATCACACCATGTGTGTACAGACAACTTTCTGATAAGCTGTATATTACTGTTTGTACACCGGCGTGGGCGTTACTTGTCAAGCGACAGTGACTAATCAGGCGATCAGCCAATCAGGTATCCGCAAACTTCCCGCTTCAAAATCCAGGGAGCTGAGAATATGAGAAATACCATCCGGGTAATGAAAAGTCCATACCCGGAGCATATTAGACAGACATGGTAATGAAAAGTCAACATCCGGAGTATATTATTAGACAGACATTGACCGTGTGCACAATAGACTCCAACAGGAAGATGTTTGTAATTAAAAGTATTGAGTTTGTTATCAACCAGAAAGAGCTGTCAAAATGAATGATTGATGATGGCGAAAGCCCAACCAAATAAACTTCAGTAGCTTGGTTAGTGTGTGTGAACCTTTCAGTAGCTAAGCATGTCTTGTCGAAAGCGACGTTTCGCTCAGTTTACATTTAAGAGCATGGAGAGTACAAAGAGTATCAACTTCATTGATGTATGTCTTCTAACTCCAATGTAAAAAAATATCCTCTGAGAAAATGCACAGTACAGCAGACACTGTATTTGAGAACTTGTAGTGTGAAGTGAGTGCCTAATTTTGTTACTATAGCTAGAGTGTATAAATAGCCCGGAAGATATGCAGACATGCACGATGGCGCAGACACTGTTATTATTATTGTTGTGGTGGTGGTATGATAGCAGTGTATGAGTTATCTCCGGAGTATATTGGACCGGATTTCGAAACTCAATACACAACAAAGGAAATTAGCCGGTGTACAAGACAGATACAATCCGACCAATATGCGCCTCGCTACCGCTCGTCGCATATTGGTCGGATTGTATCTGTTACTTCTACCATCACTGAAGTTTTTGCACACCTAAAGGCTAGATAAGCTTTACAATAGTTACATTTTAGCACATAGTAGGAAATGTTAATTGAGAGTGTCCCTAGCTTTTATTTACAAACAACAAAAGTATAAATATATTTGATTGAAAAAAGGAATTTATAGATTTAAACTCAATTTTATCACGTACGCTGTTTGGTTTTTAAAGGTATTTTGTTAGTTGTAAAAGTGGATAGAGATTGAATGTAATGTTATACTAAAATTTAGATTAGATTAGATTAGATTAGGTTAGATTAGATTAGACTATAACAAAATTAGGTACTTACTTTCATCCATATCTTTTGAAAACCTGTTGATAATTCGTCCCGTTGGAGTAGTGTCAAAAAATTTCATTGGACTGCGAAAGATTCTGATACAGACGGTGTCATGGAGAGCGGATGATGCTAAAAGACATACCTGAAGATGAAAAATAGTTCTACAGTTCACGGTGTATCATATTGCGAGTAAGCTATTGTACCTAACAAAACATTTTCAAAACCAAAACGTTCCGGTTGCAGCTATAAAGTACAGTTGAGCATTTATATCCGGTAAAACAGCAGGTAACACTAATACGTGCTACAAACACGTGCGGTCTGAAAGAGCTATGAAGATTAGCAAATTTAGTCAAGAAATATCTCACTTTAAATTGAGTGATTTTATTATTCAAAAACTCCTACCTTCATGAAACTGGCAGATCTGACGACACCAAAAAGCAGAATTGCAAGTATAGTTAGACCATAAATCATTGCATAAATATCCACCATGGGGTTGTCTAACATGCTATCACTGATTTCTGTTGTATTACCAATGGTAGTGTTCTGAGGACGAAAATAACAAGGAAATGGTAAGATTGAGAATTTCCAGTGAATGCATTTGGTCAGGGTAATAATAAGAGACAGCATCTTGCAAAAATAACCACCAACGTACTTCATCATATGCCAATACGATGCCAATAACTTTTGTGGGGGACTCTCAAAGACTTATCGCAAAAGTTAGCTGCACCTTTGATGTCAGGACAGATCGGCATAGATGACCATTGCACTGTTTTCATTCGTTACATTCATAAAGGGACATTTTAACAATTATTCTACCAATGTTGGAATATGCTTTTGAAATGACAATACCATTGCAACAGTTAGGTGTTCAGATGCAGGAATCAGTGTATATCCAATAAAGCCCTAAGGTCAAGAAAATCAAAGGGAAAACGAGTCTGCTATGGTCAAAGATACCACACCACCACCCCCACCCCCACCCCCACCCCCCCCCCACACACACACATACACACATTAATATGCCGTATTTCTTCTAAAGCAAGGTACTACTGTTCGAGGGTAAAGTACAGTTTAGTTCATAACATCACCCATAACAATAATAATTCATAACATTCACAGAACAAAAATAAAATCAATGTCCATATGCACACATGGAATGATGTTCCAGTAACCTCTTCTGGGTGGTGTCTGTTTGGTGGTTAATTAGGTGATATACAGGTGGTAATAAATAAACTAAGTTCAGACTGATATGGTCAATAGGGTTTCTATCATGATAGCTAAAATGATGTAGGCTTGGTGTTTCACTGATATAACATTACGTTTTTGACACAAAAGTAGACATATTTCAAATCTAAACTAATAATATCAGAGACACAATAAACACAGCAGGATCCTTTGCCCAATCACATGGACTTGATGATTTTAATGACTGCAATTGTTTATTTTCTAACTGAAAATCAGCATTTTAAGTTGACTACTTCTATATCCCCACTATGCACGGCACCTATGTAATTGTGTCTTATAATTAGAATTTGTCTGAAGGTGTATATCAAATGTCATGTCACATGAGTGAAACACCAAGTCTACATCATTTTTAGCTGTAAACAAGAAATGACTCACCCCACTGCCCGCAGCAATCCAATAACTAAGCCACCAATTATTGAACGTCAGAGCAGCTGTATACACAACAAACAACAGAGCCACCCCGATTAGCAGTAAGTAACCACCTCCAGCTTTTACATAGGCATTGTATGCGGATGCTTTCACAGCCCCAGTCTCCATTTCTTCAACTTTAATCAGCTTACCTGCAAATAGACAGAAACAATGGGTCACATTTTCGGAATTGGTAAGCGCCATCCAAGATATTGTGGCATAATATTTCATTACATGACAATAACTATGTTATGTTTCATCGCATTACAGTGTCTTGCATTATGTTACATTACATGACACTGCATCATGTTACACTACGTTGTGTTACGGTGTGTTACATCACATTTCACATTACATCATATTACGTTACTTTACATTACATTACATTACATTGCATATCATATAACATTGCATGGCATCACATTACATAATATTATACTTTCTTCTCCAATCAAATTTACAGAGATTTGGGATTTCTTTACTAATGCACACATATTTCGTAAAACAACAATAAGAGAATTTCAGCAAATAAATAATTATCTGCTCTTCAGCGACTTTGGAAGTTATGTTTATACACGGCACGGTCTTATGTTGAAAAGTTACACCTATTTGTCAAACGTACAAAATTGCAAGGAGTTGATTATTTGGAGAATTCAACAGCGCCCTCCAGTACAATACCATGGCAATCTAAACATTTGCTAACAATACAACGTGTCTTACCATCATCACTGACAGTTTGTTCAGATTCTTCATTTATATGACTTGTATTTGATTCTGTGGATGCTGATCGCATTCGTCTTTGAAATTCCACTGCCTCCTCCTTCTTCTCCTCTTCTTCATCCTTCTCATGCTCAGCATGGAATGTTTTTATCAGTCCTGCATACTCTTTGTCATCTGTCATCAATTCTGTGTGTGTTCCATATTCCTCGATGTTACCTTCTTTCATCAGTATAACTTTATCACACTGGTTCAAGTACTGGAATTAAAACCACTGATGTTAGAATTTTCACAAATTCTTAATTTTATCTTCTTTCGTCGGCATTACTTTATCATACTGGTTTAAATTCCGAAATTAAGACATTGCAATGAGATTCTTTCTGAAACATCTTGGCAAACTGACGTCATTAGATGTTATATCTAAGATCATACAAGAATTTTGCTTAAAGTTTTAGCACATTTCATTATCTCTTTGGAACGATCTTAAAATGATACCAAACACATCATGTGTGGAGTGGAAATATATTTTTCATATCTCATGAACTGAGTAATGATAAAGTTCAGTTAAAGGGCACACTTTTTGTGCCAATGCATTATACTATGCTAGAATGTTCACAGTTATCATTACAATTTCAGTTAGTTTATTAGCGATATTTTGTATTTCATTTGCCTCTTTCTTGAGGCAGACAAGTCTGAACATCACATATAAATTAATTCCCAAAAATATGATAACAGAAATGAGTTTCATACACAAGTTCTCTTCATCCTCTTTTGATTGAGAAACAGACATGTTTCGAACAAATCACTTGTCCTCTTTCATTGTCTAACTGGATCTGACAGAATAATCCAAATAATCCAAATTTTCTTGAGGTGTTGAGTAACCAGATGTGTGAAAACATTATATGTAAATTCAAGTGTGAAGAAGAGGACTTGTGTATGAATCTTGGTGCTTCCATGAAGAATATACATACTGTTACAAATGAGCTTATAATCATACAGATCATCATGACAATGTTCACAGTATGAGTGACTGTAGCAAACAACGGACCTCTGAAGTGGTGAAAGCAGCTAGAATGCCTGCGGCTGAGGTTAGAATATGGGGTTAGTGGTTAGGTTTAGGGTAATGCCTTGCATAAATCAGTGGTATAAAAAATTATTTTTAACATCCATCTTCTGTCAGCATATGTGTGAAATTCTTTAGTTTAGAACATATTAGCGATCCTGTAGTTTATTAGTCACAATGTAGTCCATGACTTGTAAATACCTGCAGTTGATGAGTTACAAACACAATTGTCTTCTCTTTCAGTGCCTCCTTGAGATAATGTTGAAATATATGTTGTCCTACATGGGTATCAACAGCACTTAGAGGATCATCTAACAGATAGATATCACAATCAGCATACAGAGCTCTGGCTAGACTTACTCTCTGTTTCTGACCACCACTGAGGTTGATACCTTTCTCACCGATCTAGGAAAACCAAAGCAGCAATAACATTTTGTATGAGACTGAATTGGTATTAGAAAGACAAAATAACACTTTTTATTTCCACTAAGATATATAACTCTTGTGAATTGCACAAAGGCTTTTGTGCATTCTTTCATTTATGAAGTGCACACAGGGCAATTAGCATAACCGGGCAGTGGTGAATAGAAAATGTATCAGGTTCCGTTAGACCGTCCAGTGCATGTTCATATATATATATATATATATATATATATATATATATATATATATATATATATATATATATATATATATATATATATATATATATATATATATATATATATATATATATATATATATAATGCTCTGTAACCAAGGGGAAAGCTAATGGTACTTTTGGAAACCTTTGAGTTGAGTTTTATTTAGATTACCCCATTTTCATTTGTTTGCACACACACACACACACACACATACACACACACACACACACACAAATATATATATATGTGTGTGTGTGTGTGTGTGCGTGCGTGTGTGTAATTTATCTGATATGTTGCACGTTTTACAAGTGTTCACTTACCTCAGTTGTGTCTCCATGAGGTAACATATCAATATCTTGTTGAAGACATGCTGCTTGTACAACACTGTTGTACTTCTCTGCATCAAAGGCTTTATCAAACAGGATATTGTCTCTTAGAGTGGCATTGAATATCCATGCTTGCTGTGCTACATATGCTAAGGATCCATCAACTGCAACTTCACCTTTCAAAACTTTCATTTGACTAAGGATGGCAGATATCAGCGAACTTTTACCACTTCCTACAGAACCACATATACCGAGTAATTGTCCCTATAAAAATATCGAAATCATGTTACATGGATGTAATATTATGGTAAATATTCTTAGTAACTACACTGACATAATTTTATGAGTAAATAGTGTTAGTAATTACATTGCAGGATGTCCTTGACTGATGCGCCCATTTCAAAATTTATAGGACATAAAGTAGCCCTCTCTATCATACATCATACAATCCTAAATCAGTTAGATTGGTTGCTGTTGTTGTGTCCTGCATAGTACATGATGCAAGATCATACACATTCACATGGACTATAAGTACCAGACAGTTTCAAAGGGTTTCCCGTAGGTGTCCTGAATTATGATGGTTTCAAGAGGTTCTGGTGAATGTTGACTTACTCATCACGTCTACTTGAGGTTTAGAAGGAGGTAAAATAATATCTGCATGTTAGTTGAAGAGTTATTTACTATAGATGATAAGCCTTACTGTTTTTTAACAATTTATATTTATTTGGATATCAAATCATGCTCACATGGCCTGTCATGTGATGATCACATGCCCACCATGTGATCACATAACATCAATTAGTAACATTATCTTTCTTTACCTTGGTCACAATCACATCAATATCACACAGGGTTTTCACAATTTTCTCATCTTTGTCCACATCGTCATCTCTGACATCCTGGTTTTCTGTTGTCCTATACACACCACTCTGTCCCCCTGTTGTAACATCTCCATTAGCGTCTCTCTTGTTTAGAGTTTGCTCCATGTTTTCCTTTCTTTTCCTTCTTCTACCTTTGTCAGTTTCTTTGCCATGTTCCCCTTTCTCCCCATTCTTTTTTTCATCATCTTTTTGTTTATCCCATGCAAATGTCCCATTGTTGATAACAATTGCATAGTTTTTGTTCGTCGGAAATTTGGTCACTGGTACAAGTTCCTCCATCACTAGAAGTTTCTAAAATTGTTTAATAAAATGAATTTCATTTCACATCTGATCTTTTTGTTATAACTTGATTAATTCAACCTCTTGTACATGAACACATATTCATTTTTCTGCATCATTGATATATATGTTAAGACTTTTCTACTCCACAATGTATGTGATATAAACAGCATCTATTTTCCTCGAGCCTATGATAGAAGTGATATTTACCTTTATTCTTTCCTGAGCTACAGCAGTTTCAGCTAGTAGTTTGATGACCCAAGGAACCAAAGAGATTACCGTTCTAAGCGTATTAAACACAGAAACCAGTGTGAAAGCAGTAGAAGCCGTCAGATTATGACCCATCTGTATCAGAACGGTGATTGTCAAAACAGTGGCGAGATTTGAAATAATCTGCCCCAATGATATGCCAATACTTTGAACATATGCAGCTTTCTCAAGAAATTGTCTTTCTTCTGCACGAATACCTGTAATAAAAAGGAATAGAATGGGATTGACATCACATTGAACTGACGTACAACCTACATGAATAACCTGCATTAAGTCAACAAGATAACCACTTCCATATAGTTGCATACCATCCACTAGTTGATGGGAAGTAGTTGGCTGGTAATAGCTGGTAGACGCTAGTTGGTTGGTACTAGAGTGGATATTGATTTGTGAGTGCTAGTTGGTGAGCAATAGTTGGTACGTACTAGTTGTTGGGAAGTAGTTGGCTGGTAATAGCTGGTTGGTACTAGAGTAAATATTGGTTGGTGAGTACTAGTTGGTGAGCAATAGTTGGTAAGTACTGGTTGATGGATTCGAGCAGATGGGTACTAGTTAGTTGGTACGGGTTGGTGGATGTTTTACATTGTAATAAGTTGATTTTGTAAGAAAGACAAGTAACAGCAAATTATAATTTAACGATTCAGCGCTAAAGTATATATGTAACTTACCTTCTACTTTTTTTGAGAATGGTATTTCCCAGGCATACATCTTGATCAATTTGACACAGTTTAGAATTTCGTTCATCAGACGAATTCTCCTGTCAGTCACTTTGATACATTTGGCACGAATCTTCTGGGACCACACTCCTACTACTGCCTAAAAAGAAAAAGAAGTCATAAATGAGTACTCCCTGTTCTAAGCGATGGACAAATTACATAAATGTGTGTGCTGTCCAATCGCATCGTGCTTTGATGCATCATAGAGGAGTCTCATAGATGAAGAGTTGTGAATTACCTGGGAATGAGACAGATGACTCGACAGAATCACATTCAAAGAGCTATCTGTCTCTGTAAGAGTCCGCGAAAGACAAACACCGAGACCCGGAAACAACCCTGAGACCGCTGATTCACTTCGCTAATTATACGTCCTAAACTTCCTATCACTATTTCACCCAAACAAGTGATTCATAATTAATAGAAGTAAATATCATATTCCTCATATATGCTAGCAATGAAAGATTTACCATCACGTCATATTAAAGTGACCACAAACAACAATTTATGTAAATAATTACATGTACGTTGTGTTTGTGTTGTTATGTAATCGTAAGCTTTTTCCGCAAGTGTGAAATACTGGTTGTCTTTGACATTTAGCCAAGGTTGCAAAAAGTGGTGTTTAAACAACCCAAATTTAAACCACCCACATTTCGGGAAAAAATATATCTTAATCTTAATATTATGATCTTTCTTGAAGCGACCACAGGGCAAAGAAAGCTGATAATTTATCAGGTAAAGCAGAAGGCTCAACCGGTACAGACTTTGAAATGAATTTATGGTCTTACCTGTAAAGGCCAGAATACAAAGAAAGCCGACAATGACCCAAGTAAAGCGGCAGGCCCAACCAGTACAGCTGAGTAAATGATAACAAACATTCCAAGAAGAACCATAGAAATCAATATAGGTGCAAATGACATCAGTTCCACATATCGTTGGGCATCATTGGTACACAAATTGACCAGCTAGAAATAAGTAAGCAGAAAAATCGCTCTAAACTATAAACCCTTCACACCACCCCGAAAAAAGAGCTTAGTTAGATAGCCCTGCTTGAGTTTTTTTTTATTTTAAAGTTTTTACCAATATTAAATCTCTTCTCTTTGAACTTATTTGCATATTAAAGATGGGACCATCTTACACCACAAATACGCCTCTAAATCAAAGATAGGACTAATCCCCTGACAGTTTGGGGATTTAAGCTTTGGAGTAAAAATCACATTTCTTAGACTTAATTTGCATATAAGTTTATTTTACATTGAGGCATCCATGCACATAATCCTACCAATTACTAGTCTCATTAGTCTAGTAGGAATCGAGTTTTCAATTTTCACTTTTCATTCTGTTTTCTTTTCTTATCTGATCATGCGCCAATGAAAGCAAGAATTGTTTCAAAAAACACCAAAAGTAACACCAAACCACGTTTCTTGGCAGATTATCGTATCTTTTAAGACTATTCAACAATGCAAGTCTTAGAGTAAGTACTACTTATACCATGCACGACCCAAGTTGAACAAAAAATATGGAATATATACTCTGGTCGTTCTATGTCACGAAAACGCACGTCTATGTCAAGGCAACACGTGTCTACGTCACTGGTTCTACTGTGTTTGAAATGTGAGTCAAAACGTTCAAAATTGCCATTACCTTCCCCGATATTTCTTTGATATTACTGGCTCTGTTATAATTATGTTATTCTCCAATGTGTTTTGTCATTCAACTGGAAAATACTCGTGACTTAAGGGTTGTCACTATTCGTCTAGCGACTCGTAGTGACAAAGGCCCCTTAGGTCATTCGTATTTTCCTTGGCTAAACGAAGGAAAATATTGGGAGTAACAACTACTAACCTCCCCTACTGTTTTATCCTGTAAACTTCTTAGTCGTATCATCTTTCTGTAAATCATCATAATGACTGCAGTTCGTAGACGTACACCTGATTGGGCACCAGTAGCGAAAAACCCTCCATTACACAATACCCGTATTCCTCCTGATACAAGCAAGGCTAATACAAGTAGTAAACCATATGTGAGATCTTCCTCTGGCTGCTCCAAATATTCAAGTATGGCACGAATGATAACACCCTGCAGTAGTAAGTACAAACGTGTGTGTAATTTCGACCATTTGTAGGTGTATGCAAATTCGAAATCAGTTATATGGAGTGCAATCCACTCATATAGGAACTCTGGCAGCTGGCCTCAACATTGTTTCCAATGGTGTGAAGCAGCTAATATTGTTTATTTCCCAGAATGCCTCACCCCGGTCTACATCAGGCATCTCCGCCATTGTACTACTCAATTTTATACAAGTGGTGGAATGTAGGGTTAGGTAAAATGGCTTTTCTGGGGTTTCCAAGACAAAAGAACTTGAAACTAAGATAAAATCGTCGCCCTTGTTAAAAGTGAAAGAGAAATTTTGTCTCTAGTTACGACTGGTGTCTGTACAATGCTAGTTAACATTAGATATACTCACAGCTGTAACAATCATACAAATTGGAGTAAATAAATGAAATGTGGCACCCAATAGAAATCTTGATTTCATAAGTCCAAAACAGGCTTTATTGAATGATGCTTTCTCTATACCATCTCTCTCTACAATATCATTCCAATGTCTTTCCAACCTGTAACAACAATGCAGACAATGGCTCGGTATCACAGCTGACAGTATCAAAACAAACTAGAAGTGCTTTCCTTGGCCTTCAATAAATGTCTTGGAAAGTAACATAAGCAAAGAAAGCAAATTATTAGAAACCCCCCCCCCCAATAATGAGTCATCACAGTAAATATGAAATTGTGAATTAGACAATGATAAAATGAAAAGATTTTTACTAGTGTCAAAACGCTCACCTTGATTGGCTAATTGAAGACTGTTGTTTGAGATAATTATGCGCACGCGTAGTGAAGAAATCAAAGAGAGGCGTAACTTACAAACTGATATACCGTGAGAGTAAGCGGATTTTCACGTACACGTTCTGTATATTATTAAAATTCTATTTTGAGAGATTCAATAATGAAATTGTCGCAGGTGCCATGCAAGTTTGTTGAATACTTTTCCATATCTTGCTACTTGAGGTCCTTCTTCTTGTACAATAGAAAAGCGACCTCGCAAAAAAATGCAAAAATCTTACCTATTGTAAGTAAAGAATATCGCAATATGAGGGTTTTTATTTGGTATACATCCACAGATAGACTACTGTTTACTGAGTTCCATTTAGTGTGAATACATTGGAATAAATCAACAAGAATTCATTTAAATATCCGACTTTACCACGAAAAAACACGAAATAGGCTCACATTTCTATGGTAATCGAGGAAGCCTTACTAGATGAAATATTGAATTTACACAACAATTTGTAATTGTTAGTTGAGAGCAAACAAGACATCTCCAGACAGGTTTATTATGAATGTCACTCGGTTAATTATACACTTCAGCATACGTCGAATTCGAAACTGTTTGAAATGGTTCTGATTCTGAATGGTGGCTGACATATCTATCCACTCTGAGTCTAACTGAGGAGTGCCTACCTTATAGCATTTACCAGGGCAGCATCTTTAGGTGAACAGGGCATGATTGTATCCATAGTAAGTTTATTCTTGTAGCTTAAGTATACAATCCTGTTAATCCAATTAATGGTGATATAGGAGAAGAAACCAACTTGATCCAATGGGCTCCTCGACGTGTCTCTGTAAGTGTGTTTAAAACATGTTACACGTGAGACTTTGAAGAACACAACATCATGGTCATATGCATAATAACTATTTTTACTTATTGTATTAACCATACTGCAGCTCAAGAATGTCCTTCCTATTTGCTATCCCAATATCGGCATGATATTGGGATAGAATTTTTCAAAATGGCTGTCCTATAGCGGTTACGATATGAGCCTCATACTTAAGAAGTTTCACCAACTGATGTAGCCTGACATATCCAACGGTGTAACTTGACAGCAATATGAAGAAAGACAAAATCAATTACACTTGTATGGGTTTTCCTGTTACTTACATTTTCGGTCGGATGGGAATAAGCACTTTCATAGTGTCCCTATATTTGCTGCCACCTTTTTTCTCCCTGTCTGTGGTAATCTCAGCATCCCTTTCATTAAGTGGAATTTCATCAAATCCAGAATCGTTCATCTTCTTTTTCTCCTGTGAGGGTAGAAATCCTACTTTTATATCATCTAGTTCTTCTTTCTCAGAACTCAGAATTCCATTCTTGTCATCTCTATCTTGTTTATCAAGAGTATGTACTTTGTTTGACACTGATGGTTCCTCTTTTGGGTCGGTTCCAGCACCTTCACCTAATGATCTGGATTCATCAACGGAGGGGATATCTTCCTTAATTTCACCTTTAGTCTCTGATGTCTCAGTAGGTCTGATATCACTTATCTCTTCGGGTTTAATTTCTACTGGTTTAGAGTCATCATTTTTGTCATCCCTGTTACTCACATCATTGTCTATTCCAGTTTCATCATCATTGTCAGTTTTCTCCTCACTTTCACTCTCTTTGGTATGAATGTCAAAACTATTCGCAACTTCTCCATGTAAAGACCCATTTTTCTGCTCAGCTTCACCAATGTTAGTATCTTCAACACTTAAGTTCTTAGCCCCTTCTCCTAAAGGTTCTCCAGCTTTGTTGTCCTGGCAGCTGGTTGAGTCAGCCATCTTGTTACAAATATTGTATCTACTCGCCAAACTGCATTATCTTTGCTTCAATATAGAACAATATAAATTAGCATAGACAATCTTACCATAAACTTTCATATGTAATCTCAATGTGCACATCCACCCTTGTGATGGAGATCAAATGCAATGAATAATCACCCAAATCAGAAACAAACTATCGACGTTCTATTTTAATTGTAGTGATAAGGCCTAAAAAAATAATTCCTTGGTCCCGGTTACCCGACCCTCCTAGCTTTTCAATGCCGACCCTAACCATTCGTGTACGTATTCGACAAAAAATGATAAAATCGCAAAAATTGTGAGTCTCACGAGAAATACGTAAAAAGACAAAATAAAACTGTTCTTCCAATATGTCATGACTGTACATCTCATAGGAAGAAATAAACAACACAGAAACCATTTGGAAAACAATGTAAAACCTGAACTAGACACTCACACCGAAAAATATATAATATGATAAAATTACAAATCTACCTACCCCACCTATTCTAAAATTGAGCGTAATCGGAACCACACAATTTGTTTTATTAGGCCCAATGGGAAATCAGATTGGTTGAGGACTTGATAGGTAAAAGCATAGACAACAAAGCCATTCTGTGGCTGTGGTAAAACTGTTGAGGAATTAATTATAAACAGAATAAGATTATGAAGGGATTTCAAGTTATAGATAATACAACCCCAAATATATTTAAAAACCATCGAATAGTTTTGGTAAGTTTATTTTTGTATTAAAGAGGAAAAGTTGGAATGTCGTCCCTATTATATTCAACGGCAAAAATAAAGAAAAGTTTTCTTTCGGATAACATGACTTCAGAAAAGAGGGTATTGGTATGTCGGCAGGGAATTTATTTCATTTGATCTTACATTTTATTAGTTTTATTACTCCGACCCAAAGGCAAGTCATTTCTGTTGGTCACAATACTTCCATTACGGTAACAGTTGATGGGGTGACAATTATAGACCATTGAGACAATTATATGTGATTTAGAAGTAGACAAACACAATATGCGGACTGTGTTGTTATAGGCTGAAATGACACCTTTTCACTCTGGAATGTGATTTTTTTTTAAAGTAACCAAAGATACTTTGGCAAGAAAATCTATAGGGAAATATAAGTAAATTGCCATAATTTTACTTAAGGTCGGCGGTTTGAACTATCAGAATCACATTTTTTTTTTTATTTGACTTAACCTAAGTATTTATAGTATAGCAGTCCTGATATCACATCAGTGAAACTTCTAACGACAGTTGCTAAACAATATTCTTACGATTGTACCACATTCGAAATGGAAACAAACAAACAGACAGACAGACAGACAGACAGACAGACAGACAGACAGACAGACAGACAGACAGACAGACATTTAATTTAAAAAGTCTACGTTTCAATATGGCGTCATCGAAATAGTACTGCCATATACTGTTCCGGTCCAATTTCTCAATAGCCAAACGACCATTTTCACCCAGAAGTTGATGGGCCACTAAATAAGTCCATGAATACCAACGAATATAAATTCCACAAATGATTGAGGGTACACACCCTAAGAACAGACATGTCTGCTTTGTCTGTGCTCTAAGCAAGCGACATCGACACCAGAAAACACGAAGAAAGGAATATTGACCTTAATGAAAACAATATCGCACACGGTGAGCCAGGCCAAAATTGTCACATAGGAATTGGCACCCTAATCACACCACCAGCATCCAAACCAACCCAACACCACCAGGTATAAATTCCCCGTTTCATATTAGGTACCTTGTGGATGTTCCATTTCGACTTACATTATACCTGTAAGGATCAGAAACTAGGCTACATACACAAAGCATTTCTACACGATCGCGATTTCTATGCTGCATTCATAATATGACCTCTACTGTTACATATGCCTTAACCTTCCAACAACAACTTATACAATGGTAATCTTTAAACTGCACCAAAAGGTACAACCGTAGTATACATTAAAGTAATCTACTTATTTAGAATCTGAAGAATATGTATACACCTAGCCTTGCTGTATATTGGTGATAACACAATCCTTTCCTCGCCAGATACATACCCAAAAACTACATTCACCGAATTCATAAACATACAGCTCTGGATGCGCCTGACCTATCATAATGTGATACTCGTGTTATTCTTCAAGATTTCTTTCCTGTCAAAACCAATTACTTAACACGAAGAAATGTGTTTACAAACAGGTTTGACAACAAATATTTTAAAACTGGTTCTGTGTTTTCGGTAACAAACAACGTACTCACCTTAGCTAGCCGTTCAAGTCAGCTCTAAGTACAGTGTCACCTTGCGTGCTACGAGTGTGAAGCTACCAACATATTCATATTCATCTTCACTTTCAAACGTTGACCTCTACGCCCAATGTGAATATGATGACAGCTTCACACATTGTTTAAATATCCGACCTTACCACGAAAAAAACACGAATTGGGCTCACATTTCTATGGTATCAAGGAAGTCTTACTAGATTAAATATTGAATTTACACGACAAAGTGCAATTGTTAGTTGAGAACAAACAAGACATCTCCCGACAGGTTTATTATGAATGTCACTCGGTTAATTATACACTTTAGCATACGTCGAATTCCAACTGTTTGAAATTGTTCTGATTCTGAATGGTGGCTGACATATCTATCCATTCAGAGTCTAACTGAGGAGAGCCTACTTTATAGCACAGACAGACAGACAGACAGACAGACAGACAGACTGACAGACAGATTCGTTTAATTTTAAAAAAAAACTACGTTTCAATATGGCGTCATGGAAATAGTACTGTCATATTACTGTTCCGGCCCAAATTTTTCAATAGCCAAACGACCATTTTCACCCAATTTGAAGTTGATGGGCCACTAAATAAGTTCATGAATACTAACGAATATAAATTCCACAAATGATTGAGGGTATACACCCTAAGAACAGACAGGTCTGCCTTGTCTGTGCCCTAAGCAAGCGACATCGACACCAGAAAACACGAAGAAAGGAATATTGACCTTAATGAAAACAACATCGCACACGGCGAGCCAGGCCAAAATTGTCATATAGGAATTGGCACCCTAATCACACCACCAGCATCCAAACCGACCCAACACCACCAGGTATAAATTCCCCGTTTCATATTAGGTACCTTGTGGATGTTCCATTTCGACTTACATTATACCTGTAATGATCAGAAACTAGGCTACATACACATATCATTTCAACACGATCGCGATTTCTATGCTGCATTCATAATATGACCTCTTCTGTTACACATGCCTTAACCTTTCCAACAACAATTTATACAATGGTAATCTTTAAACTGTGCCAAAAGGTACAACCATGGTACACTTTAAAGTAATCTACTTATTTCGAATCTGGAGAATATGTATACACCTTGCTGTATATTTGTGATAACACAATCCTTTCCTCGTCAGATATATTACCAAAAACTACATTCACCGAATTCATAAACATACAGCTCTGGATGTGCCTGACCTTCCTAGCCTGACCAGGTTTGTTTAAGAATGTGATACTCGTGTTATTCTTCAAGATTTCTTTAATGTCAAAATCGTCTTTTAACTTTGATATTACGATTGTGAATAAATACGATACAGGCATATATATATATATATAATATATATATATATATATACACACACACACACACACACACACATATATATATATATGTAGGAAGCCAAATGACTTGAAGCAAAACGTCTGTCTTGACAGATAAAGATTTTAGAGTCGAGATCAATATTTCAATGTAGGACAAAAAAACTAAGTTGTTTTACTTTGGGGATGGGTGAGGGGTTTGAATTTTAGTTCTCATCCTACAAAATCGATTTTACATCTAATGGATGTTTTGTAACTAAATACAAATATTTCTTTTTTAAATGTCAAAATGAGAAATGGAAAAATTTTCGCTCTAGTAAATGCATAGCACTAAAATAAAGTGTCAACAAAAGAACGAGTTTTTCCTCACTACATACTGGCTTTGTATTCACAACATTACATGCTACTTTTATACTGATTTTAAAATTGATTGTGTAGTTTGAAGCAGTTTTCAATTTTGGCCAGTTTATTTAGAAGGGGTGGGTGGGGTTTGAGGCCCAAGTATAAGAATGTAGTTGTTTGTTTTATCCTATATTGAACAAATGATCTCACCCCTTACCAACATTGCTACAGTCAATTGTTTGGCTAAGCAATTTTCTTACTATTGCTTCTTTTCATTGTCTTGCATGACAACATCATTGTCACATTTAATTCTCATGCATTTTTTATGTTAGTACAATGTTGCCAAATCATATACATTGTAACAACGTATAATTTTGTGGCATGTCAATGGATTAAAATGTAACAAGTGTTTCACTTGTTATCGTGTCAGATGATACTCAACATGTAGCAATGTTGATAAGATGTTTGCCGAGCCAGACGATAGTGTAGGATAGATAGACCACAATAGATAAAATAAATATTATTTTTTTTATGTTCCTCGTTACTTTTGCATAGCAATTATGAGTCGGTTGGTCGATTGATAGAAAAAAATTTTAAAAAATGTTTTAAAAAATCATCTTCATGTTTCTCTGCCTCTCCTTTTCCTCTTCTCTATCTTCTTATTTTTTTAATGGATTCCTGGTAACAGGCCCTTTCCCAGCTCCTCTACACAATTGGCATTGCTTCTCCTCTAAAACCCTTTCTACCTTCTTGAATGACGTGGGTCGACAGTTCAGGCACTTGCTCAATGTTGCCAGAGAGGGCTATATTCCGAAAAAAAATATGAGGGGCAGGCGAAAAGAAATTTTGGATGTCGGAGCTGAAAATTTGGGTCGGTCGGGTAATGAGGAACAGGGAAAAAATAGGGTCATCGTAAGTGTTTTTACTAAGATTTTGTCCAACTAGATGATTTGTTTCAACTTTACTTGCTTCCTTTGAACAAAAAGTCATAATTATACCGGAACCTGGAAGTTAAAAAAGGTGAGGAACTAATGTTGGAAATCGTCTGGGGGTTACAAAGATAACTACAACAGGATTGTCAACTGAAGTATTCGTCGTTGTGTACACAATTGATAGTTAACATGGACGCCATCAACGACGAATCTCCGACTGCACAAGCATACAACATAGAGAAATGACACAACATAGGTTAAATTATACAATTACTTTATTCGCCAGTTAGGAACCATTTACATAATCATTGTATACACATAATTACCGGTAGTACTGAAACTACATTGTGTGACTGTTACCACGGCAACACTTTACTCCTAACAAAATGACAAACAATAATTCCGAGTCAAATTGGGTTTGAGATGTATTCGTGAGCCCGTCTACTACATGAGGGGGCTATGGAACGACGTGCTGTCAGTTTATGGTAAAGAACATACGGCGTTACATGTACAGTAGCAATACTCCACCTGGAGACACATTAGTTCTACTCATCAACTCACTCAAGCACTCCCCCCCCCCCCCTGAATTTGCTGTAGTTGGGAAATTATTATCATGATAATGTATTACATTTATCCATCAGATATGCAGATTTTGAATGTACTCAAGGAAAACAATCTGCAGGTCAACATTCTACAGAAAATTGTCTGTTTCATCCCGTTATCAAACTGCGAGATACTGAAGACGTTCACTAATCGGTTTCGAACTCTTTTCCTGACGTCACTTACCAAAGATTACACCTGATTGGGCCATGTCCACAGTCACATGACAAACCATTAACCAATAGATTGGTATGGCGTATTGTCGACAAGTACCGGGAAACTTGCATCGTGGATCTCGTTAAAAAATCCATGGTTACATGAAGGCTGCAAGTAGTGACATCATACTTCACGTTAGTGGATCACCATGGTTACCTATAAGCGTACAATATACATTTCAATAGAATATGTATCTTGAAATTTCCCTTGGCAAGCCAAATAAACACAAATGTATACTTCAATATCATTCTAAAAGATGAGGTGTGTTCATCTTTTGTTTAGGCCTCCATAACTGCGAAATACCTACCCTGGACTTAGAACACATGTCAAAAGTATAGATTATCGCGTTATCTTCTTTTACTCTGTACTGAAACACCTATAGATATATTTTAAGAGTACCATCTCAGTCAATTGGCTAAAATACTAAATCACAAGAGATGACATCAAAGCTTTCCATAACATACCTGAGTAATGTTTTTATATATTATGGTCACAATGAGATATCATCTGCCCTGGGCAAAGCTTTACAATTTCATCCCCATTGCGCGCACTCCTTTCTTTTCGATATTGTATCCTCTCCAGGGAGTTGAGGAAGTGAAGGGCCTTGTGATGCTATAGATCCGTGCCAGGGGTAATAATTGTAAAGGCGCTTTCAGCACAGAGTGGGAAAGTGCTATTTAAAAAACCAGCATTATTGTTATTATTTGCCGAATAATAGTTATACATACAAACAAACAAATAAGGGTTTTTCCAAAAGTCCAATGCATGAACAATGATGAGCCGCTCCGAAACCCTTGCTCAAAAAAGTACCACCCGGCTCAAATGCATCCATAAACTATGTAGCGACCTAATGCCAAACTGTTTTGATGAAAAAGAGTGACCCGCCCTATAAAAACATTCCCACCCTAAACTCCGGTAATAAATTTACAGTCCCTACGTTACGTTTATTTGCTGCGATCGCCAAGAATATTGGAAAAAATCTACGAAAGTCAGTTGTTTTGCTGTTATTTCATTATTCTTTTGCATGTTGTTGAGTTTTTTTAGTGGGGGGGGGGGGTGTTTAGTTGGTGGGGGCTTTTTTGTGCTTTTCAGTGTTTCTGGTATTAAAATCACGTTTGGCATTCGTAGAATTGTGTTTTGAATCAAAGGTTAACCGCTCTTGAAATGTCCGGAAAAGTACTTTATTTTGATAAACGAAGAGTAAAGTTTTAAGTACGAATTCTGTATACAAGTTTACAAGCTGTACGACCCCTCAAAAACACCATGGTGTAATACTTTCTGGTATTAACGTCGTTCAAGACATCTAGAGACTATGTCTTTTAGATACAAACAAATCAAACGCGTATTTTATTTCGATTCAGTATAGACTTACCTGGTGATCTGTTTTGACAGATCGGATAGCAGTACTGCACCATTATATCACAATAGCATACAAGTACGGAGTCAGAGAGTAATTGGACTCTTATGGAAGGCACATTTTCGTCGAATATTACAAGTTTCTTTGGTGAAAACCAATGCAGAATAATTTTCTACACTGATAGAACTTTTCAGGGTTAGGGTTGTAAATTTCACAAGCGTGCAATGAGCAAATCTGAAGTTGTCGATACAACGGGAGTTTATCCACACGTTTCTGGTTACAGCTCAGACTTCCGTTGTCTGTTTAATGTAGTTAATAACGATAACACACCTAGTTTGCATATTGTGTAACTCCCTTTAGATCTTTCCTATCCTGTGCTCCACAGCCGTATTTTCGAGCTTTCGTACAAAGCTAGTCTAATGATATCTCTCATCGAATCGTTCAAATCCCTGTTTCAGTCTACCTCAACGAAGTCCTGAGATACAGGAGATGACTGAAATTTAGAATTCATTCAGAGCCACCGACAGTCGTCCACGTCTTTGTTTAATCAATCACGGAATTCTAACAATATTAATTTAGTGTTTATTGGGGTAGCTACGCAATGTCCAAATATGGTAATCACATAATTTTAACCAATAATAAAAGTGTTTATTGGGGGCAGCTACGTTATGTCCAAATATGGTAATCACAGGATTCTAACCAATAATAAAAGTGTTTATTGGGCAGCGACGTAATGTCCAAATATGGTAATCACAGAAATCTAACCAATAATAAATTAATGTTTATTGAGACAGCTACGCAATGTCAAAATATGGTAATCACATAATTTTAACCAATAATAAAAGTGTTTATTGGGGGCAGCTACGTAATGTCCAAATATGGTAATCACAGAATTCTAACCAATAATAAAAGTGTTTATTGAGGCAGCTACGTAATGTCCAAATATGGTAATCACAGAATTCTATCCAATAATAAATTAGTGTTTATTGGGCCACCTACGTAATGTCCAAATATGGTAATCATAGCATTCTAACCAATAATAAAATTGTTTATTGGGGCAGCTACGTACGTAATGTCCAAAGCAGCTCGGGACACTTCTTATACAACACTGTTTACATCATTCTATAACAGTTGGGGTTTACTCATTTGCATGAACAAAGTTTGCTTCATGATTGAGTCAGTTTGACCACACGGGGTTAGAGATACTAAACACGTTGGCATTCAGATTTGTATATATCCCACGATACAATTTATACTACGTCACCTGAAACACACTGTTGTCTTCCACAACAAAAATCTTACCAAAATTGTTACACTGTGAACACTTTGGCGACGATTTGTTAAGATAATGGTACATCACACAAAGTAAATGTAGTAATATTACAATTGTTGATAACATGTAGTAATGTTGGTAACATTTGTGAGACCACAGACGATGACATTAGTCTGCTTTTTTGTGAGTCTGACTGTTCCGTCTCAAATGAAGTGTTTTCCATACTATATCAAACGCTAGTGACTGTGATATCCAAGTAATTCTAACGAATGCATCAGTAAATCGCAGTTTTTTTCTCATGAGGGTAAATACATGAAAGTTCGTTTTACGCTTTCTTGCATGTCATTTAATATGCATTATCAAAATATTTCAACATCTGTACAATATTTGATCAACATTCATTCGTTTACATTTATTTTGTTTCTCTTTCAGGGTTATTAAAATGCATGAGAATGTTTTTGTTTGCTTGTTTATCTGTTGTTCTTTTTCTGTCGTTTTCACGAGTACTGTGGATGGCATATACGTTCAGGGTCTCTTCATTTTAGTACATTGGGTTTCGGGCCACCTTTGAAGAAATGACCCGCACAGTACAGACAGACGTGAAAACATCATTCGACTCCATTCTTTGACCATATTGTAATCGGATTTCTCCTTGCTTTTGGTTTCGCTGATTTGACAGACAAGAATCTGTGAAGGCAAATTTGCATAATGGACATTGCTTCGCCTCCACTGTGTATGGCCGCATAACATATTTCACACACATGATATGGATAGGATTTACAGTTCCGAGTCATGTGGCCCTCTACATGATTATTCGTTGGCCACTGTGGGCGTGCTAACATATAGCGCTTGGAATGCAACGTGAATAATAGTGATTTGGCGACCCCTTGATTTTTCATGATGGGCGTTACAAGGGTATACACGCTTTATAAATAACATACACTGTCAGTGTCGATAGAATTGACTTGGGAAGACGTAGGTAGTGGCATAGGTAATCATCAAGATGTTTATTATTTATACTGGATGGCTAGTCGCGTTATCTATTATATACAATGTATATACAAGCACACACACACACACACACACATATATATATATATATATATATATATATATATATATATATATATATATATATATATATATATATATATATATATATAACTCGGTGAGTATCAATCTGCTAAGACAGTGCTCTATACCGCAGTGGCAGAGCGTAATAGTTGGTGGCAGAGTGGCAGAGCGTAATAGTGGCAGAGCGTAAAACTATATATATATATATATATATATATATATATATATATATATATATATATTATGTGCTTGTATATACATTGTATATACACTACTTTTATATACACATTATATATTTATATTTCATAACATTCATACAGATATAGTGGGGGTTTTTTAATTACTCTTTAGTTTTTTCCAAAACATCTTTGCATTTATCATAGTTTATATACATGCACATTTGTAAACGACATATATGTCGTCTTACAAGCATTCATTGTTAGTTCAAGATACTCCTGTTCCTTCATTTCAGGGCCATCTGTCAACTGTTTCTAGATAATTCTTCCCTTTGGCATGTATACATCCTGTTGTTTTTTTCTAAAAATTTGTGGTGACATATCATTTCAGGCAATATTTCAATACTTCCTGATATGGGAGAGTTCATATTTTTTGCAGTGTTCATCCTTGAAAATTGGAAATAGACATTTCTGATATCTTTTGGTGACTGCAACAAATAAATACTACAAAGTGTCTGATAATGCAGGAAACTGCTGAATTTCGATAATTGAACCTGAAGATCAGAGTCAAGGCAAAAGGTCAATGTCTCAACAGAAAGTTTAAACCTGGTAATATGGGGGGGGGGGGGGGGTGTAGACACTTGAATATTGTCTATGTATTACATTTTTTGAGTTGTGCAGTAAATAATGATTTTAACGACAAATGTGGCTGCCATTCAGTTAAAGTTATATGAGTGCTAGAAATAATGTATAGTTCTTTTCTTCAACATTACTTGTAAACATGATTTAAGAGAAATTGGCAATATGTAAATACTTCAACATGTCTGTGATAGGCGGTCAAATCTAGCTTGCATCTGATAATATGGTGTAGACACTTGAATGGAGTTTCTGTATATTATAGTTTTTGAGTTATACAGCAAGTATGAATTTTTCACTACAAATATGGCCGCCATTCGGTCAAATTTGCATATATATAAAAAAAAACAATTGATGTGCACATCTATATGATATGCCACCTTTGTGTCAGGTTTGAATGAAATCGGATATTACATGTTTTATTAATGATGTATTCTGGATAACAGACAGCCCATTGTAGTGGTGGTGGTGGGTGGGTGGGTGGGTGGGTGGGTGGGGGTTGTTATATGTAACTGCAGTCTTTGGTTGTTTTTATTTCTTTATGCCATCATTACCAGACCCTTTTCACTTACACAATACATATTCAAAACATTGGGCACTTCCAAAAACTAACGTTTTGCAATTTGTGCCAAATTGATTTGTTGGGAAACATCTTTATTGCAAGGCACAAAAGCACTCCTGACGAAATGTCCATTTTATCTCCATATTTCACCAGCATCATCATATTTTGTTTTTCTCTTGATATTCAATTTTTGGGGTTTTTTTCTCAATCATGAGAAGTACTTTAAAGAAGAATCTGACTGTGATGAATTTCAACAAATATCAAAGTTTTTCACATCTCTCCAAACTTTGCCACAATAAAGCTAGTTCCTGATTCTGTTCAAATAATGCAAGTCTCCGTCTTGTTTTTAATGAAATAATCAATCTTTTACCTTCCCAGAGTTAACACAGTACATGTATTCAGTTGCCATATTGGGTTCTAACACGGCTTTAATTTGATAACATTCTGACCTTTACTTTAAAATGTGTATGCTAATCCCCGATTTTTTTAATTAATTTTGAGTAAGAATGGGTTGGAGCTTTATTGAATGAAGTAACAGCCAAGGTTTAAAGTTCATTTCCAAGGTGCATTTCACGTTAAACACAATATGAAATGGTATAATTTCATGATAATCCCCAAAATTTTTCTTCCTTAATCAGCAAAGGTAAATACTCCTAGACTAAGGGGGCTTTGTCACTACAAGTCGCTAGTCAAGTAGTGACAAAGCCCCCTTAGGTCATGAGTATTTTTCGGCTGAATGAAGAAAAATAATGGAGAATAACAATTATACCAGCGCCAGTAATATCAAAGAAAAATTGGGGAAAGTAATGGCAATTTTGAATGTTTTGACTCACATTTGGAACACAGCAGAACCAGTGACATGGACGTAGACCAACCTGGGTATAAATTCAGTATTTTTTTTGGTTCAACTTGGCTTGTGCTTGGCATAACGGATGTTCTTACATAATGGTACTTTTGCTGAAACTTGGGAAATATTTTGTGCGACTTCATTTTTCAAACATGTTTCTGTATGCTAAGCACTACTGATGAAACAAGATTTTTTACTACAGGGGTGGTAAAACACAAGACGGAAGTCTTATGTCTACGGCCTGGACCACTCAGGCCTACAAAACGTGGGACATCTCTGCTGGGAAGTATCCGAGAAGAAAGTGAAAAAATATCAGACATTTTCATTTAGGAGGTTTAATAGCTTAAAACAGATAAACAATTTTCATATAAAAAATACTACAAAACGTACAGTTACTGTGAGGTATGCAACTTTTTCTATGCTGATATAGACTTCCATTTCTAAGACAAAACTTATCAACCCGGATAGACTTCTAAGTTCTAAATAGTATACCATCAACATTTTTAATCAATGTGAGTTCATGAACTTTGTGTCTTTTCTTTCAAATATTCATTACAGCACACATGAAGGATACAAAACCGAAAGAACATTAAATTTTAAAATTTTAGATTCTCAACAGGAATTCTTTAGCTATTTAAGTGGTATGATTTCTGACATTTTCTTTGATTAAAATCCGAAATTTTGCCATGATCACCAGTGTTCCATGTTTCATTTTGATGTAATAGTTGGCAGTGAAGACCATTTTGTTGTATTTTAGAAAAATCTATTAAAATCGGCGAAAATATAAAAACCACGGAAAAAATATTTTGAACATGTTTTGTTGCACTAAATCTTTAGTAATGAATGAAATAATTTTACTTTTGAGATTTTCTTAATGAATGGTTGGTCCATTTTTTCTGTTTTCTTGTTTACCATTAGACTAAACCTTTTAACAATGTATGATAAAAAGATTTCACCAATATATTCTTAATTTCTTTTTGTTTCTTGCATGCCATTTACACTAAATCTTAAACAAACGAACAAATTTTACAGTAGAGATTTCTCTCACAAATTTGTTTTAACATTTCCATTTTTCTTGCATGCCATTTTCACAGAATATAAGAAAAAATGAAAGAAAATTTTACATTTGAAATTTTAGTCATTGAAGTGTTTGTGATGTTTCCATTTTCCTTGCATTTTCTTCACAAGAGCCATTGCTGTCATGATGGCTCCTTCTAGCCTCAGTGGAATGAGAAGTTAAAAACGGTTGGGTTTTATTTCAACATATTCTCACTCTTTGCATTTTTCATTTGAGATTTCATATCTTTGTCTTCTTAATGTTTTATCTTCTTCATTTCTTAACTTCTTGTTCTCTTTAACGTTTTTTTTTATTTCTTTCATTCATATAGGTTTCAGTTCATTGTTCAATATTTGTTTGTTTTCCAAGAGTACTATTTTATCCCATGGCTGAAATGTTTATTCTTGGTATATATCTGTTTGTTGTGTTTATTTCTCTCACATCTGACTGGTGATCGTGATCAAGCTAATCAATAATGGCGATCATATCCTCTTGCCGGTGGGGGGCCTGCACTTTCATATCCTCTTGTAGGTGGGGGGCCTGCGCTATGATCTAAGGGCCTAGCACTGCGAGCAGTATCTACCCCATATGGATCTCTAGCAGCATAAGCCGATTTTTCAGCCTGGGCTCTTTCATCTGCGTAAGGATCACGAGAGGCGTAACTGTCGTAACGGCCCCGACTAGCATCAGCGGAATAAGAACTTGTTGGGCCACGAGCCGGAGGAGCAGAATGGGAGGCACCTGAAAAAGTATTCAACATTATGGGATATTGGTAAACACACAAAATGCCACATTTAGTTATATTTTATGGTATACTTCCGGACACTTGTTAACTTTGTCTTTTTCCGGCTTGAGAAATTTAAATCTTAAAGCCACAGTAAAGATTGTCATTATGTAATTGTCTTTCTTTTCAACATACATTTTTTTCATAGATTTGCTTTGGTATTACATTTCCGTGATACCTGAAGCTGAGCTCACTACACTAAGATCATACAAAA
Organism: Glandiceps talaboti; assembly: GCF_964340395.1. NCBI lineage: Eukaryota > Metazoa > Hemichordata > Enteropneusta > Spengelidae > Glandiceps > Glandiceps talaboti. The sequence continues at coordinate 10,009,858 of NC_135559.1, forward strand.
TAATACATATTTTTTGCACATTCAAAGGTTTTAAAGACAAAGGGCAGCGGATACACAAGCGAAAACGGTCTCCATTCATTTATGACCTTCAAGGTGGTTTTTAACAACATACAGAATTGTGCACATACAATTCAGAAATATTACATTCAATTTTGACTTAATTTACAAACACTTTATGACTTTTATTTACTTTTTTACTGTGGCTTTAATAAAAGACATGGCTGGTTAATGAATAGCAAATTTAAGAAGTCATTTACATCTGCCATTCTTTATTGTCAATTAACGTGACATCCATTGTGGCCAAGGATTGTCAAGTAGAATCCTCAAGGCAACAGTTCTCATTCTGAGTTCATTACATCTAATCATTGTTCCAAAATAAAGTGAGCAGATAGTTAACTTTCAAGTTTTTATGACAGTTTTCTTTGCCTTCTTTTCCATTTTATCATTTTGAAAATTTGCTTGTCGTTGTTCAAAGAACTTTGATTAGTTCCTCGGGAACTATTTCCATGGCCCTCACCAGAATTCTGTTTTGTATTACTTTCAAAGAATGTATATTTTGTTTTCATCTGGTGGAAAAAATTTCAATTCAATTCAAATTCAAATGTTTATTCAACAAAGGAAAGTTTTGCATGACAAAACCATTTTTGGTAAGATTTGGCAGTATTGAAAACTCATTTTGTTAACTTGTTGTGCGGCAAACATGCTGCATTAGAAAGAAGTGTCTTTAATATTACATTAAACCAAACAAGTGCTGCCCTTTGAGAAAATGTGATTTTAAAACTAACAACAACTTCTTAAAACACACATTTTCTTGCAGAAACAAATACTTTATAACATTTTGGTAAAAAAAGGTACTTTAAACACAAAAACTATTGATATGTGCTATACTAACATATTTGTACGGCTGTGGAAAAAAGTTTTGTTTTAATTAAAATCTGGTTTCTTCACAAGTAATCTTGCTCCTGTGTCAGAAGAAATGCATCATTACTATTTGATTGGGGACAGACTCCTTATGTCTACTATTCTGTACATGTGGTTTGAGAGATGAGGGAGGAAAAAATGAACATGGAAAATAAATTAGTACAAGTCACAGGTAGAGTTCACACAGTCTCTCTTTGGCTGGCGTCATTTCTTTTTGTCTATCACCTTTTGAGTTTTTGTTTTTCTATTTTGATACCCCTTTTTTTTATGTTTCTTGTAGACTTGTATATTCCTCACAAGTTTTCTAAGTTTTATTTCTCAACTCATTTCCTGATATTTTTCAATTTACCTATAAGTTCAAAACAATTATTTTTCACTCGAACAAGTACTAAAACTACCAATGAAACTTTTTTTAAATCATTCAAAAGAGCAAAGTAATTTTACACAACTTTACATTGTCATCTTTTTGGTGTTTTTAAGTTTTCTTTTCTCTGGTTTTCTCATCATACATTCATATTCATTCAATACAAATATGGACCACTAGTCCTAATAACAGATTTTTACACATTTCCATTTATAAGTTTTTCAATTTTTTTCCTTTGAAAATCTACAATCAAATGATGAACGGTTATCAATATATGTTTCAATTTTTACAAAGTTTTAAAATCATATCGATCACATCAGGTATAGGGTAAGAACAGAGAACCCTAATTTTCAACGTTTTATCTTTCTTTCTAAAGTTTCCTTCTCTTTTTCATTTCATTTCATTTCTTTATGACTTTACTGACGTAAATCAGCTGGTAATTTTGCTTGACCTGCACAAGCCCTTCACCAAAAGGGATCGACAAAAGATTGAACGAAAGTATAGAAAAGAATACTGAAGAGGTAAGGCACTACTAGGTTTGAGGTATCTTCCAGTAGTGTAACAACTACAGAGATGGAGAAATAGCTGAGGAAGAATCATTACAGGTAGAGAAAGTATGGCCGATTCAACACACCAAATAAGAGAAAATATAACATTACCACTATAGTCACCATATTCCCTAGACCCCGACAGGGCATATCGGTCATCATATCCCCGGTCTTTGTGAGCATCTATAACACAAAAGTTAATAAAAAGGGCCATTAGGATTCAAACTGCTAGATGCTTTATGTATAACCATGTCCTTAACCCCTTTCTCCTGGTCTTCCTTTCTGTGTAGAAAATTCCCGACAAAAACCTGGAGCTGGAAACAGTCACTTTGTGGACAAGCGCTCCACAAAATGTATACACTGCTTTTAAAGGCTACAAATTCAATCCTGTATTTGTGTAATCTTATCAGTGGAGCCAAAAGATTCACATAGGATTCTGTTTTAGTCTAACTTTTTCTGTAGCTCCACTATACAACTATTTTTTACACCTAAATTTTCATCCTAATCTACACAGTTTTAAATTTTAAGTTCTCGAACAATAAAATTCTCAATAAAGGCCATGACAGATTAAGATATTAATATCCTTGTCTTTGAATGCACCATACTCTAGTTATCAGAGAAGTAAAAGATTTCAAGGTTTCGCTACTAGGAGTGCTGTTCATAATCCGTTTGCGGGGCCAGAAGTGATGGCCAGAAAAGTTGCATGCAAATTTTAAATCAACAAAAATATGAAGTTACCACTCATTTTCCATGTTGTTTTTCCTGTACTTTTGAATTAGTGACTGCCAGGAATCAAAATGTGCCTATCCACTACTGTAATGTTCTTGTAGGTTTCAAGAAGACACAGACTCTTTAACACACATTTTTTGTTCAAGGCTTCAGGCATTACCATATGAATCACGATAAGTGTCAATGATAAAATTTTAGCCCTCACTTTGCCAAATCAGGGGGCACACTCTTTTCAGTGCTTGCTTGCTAAAGAAGCAGAGCCTCAGTAACTGGAATATGACATACTCTGCTGTATGGTGACAATGAATTTCAGACAATTAATAAACCCTAAAATCCTAAACTGGTGATTTGCAGGCAGAGGCCATGTAGAACTACCATCCTGATACAACAACTACAGCTGGGTCATCTCTTCTGCTTCAAGGAAATACATGCATATCTTGACAAATTAGTTAATTGCCTATGTTGTTACAGCACTCACTTACACGTCATGAATGCTATCTTCACATACCCCATATTAATTCCTAAACTTCATCGAAATTGAAAAATTTCATGGCAGTTAATTAGTTCTTTTGTATGCTATTGTCTTCTGCTTATTTCACTTTATTTTCCAGCACCAGTTTCGTCAGGGATTTGATTGGCTAAGGTCCTACTCTAGTCATCAATCAGTGTGCTCTGTCCAGGATTCAACATGTAATACATTCTGTGAATGAATCAAAACCCATGAACACAACGCTCTGCTTATGTTGGTGGACACACCTTGGTACCGCACAGCATTCGAACATAGAACTTTTCCAGATTGTGTGATTCTTTCTGTTTCCATTTATTTTAAAATGTACAAATGTAACGAATGAAAGTAATGGCTGAACAAAACACATTCCAGATTGGGAAGAACCGTGCTAACAGAGCAGTGGTGTCCTCCAACAACTATACCTTTGACAACAGCAATGTCACAAAATTTTACGTTCAATTTTGATCCACATGTAGTCATGTTACTAGAGAGCACACTAATGGACAACTGATCTAATCTACGACTACCATGACACTAGGATCAGCTGTTGACTTACTGTACGTCTCATAGTCTCTTGAATAGCTGCTTTCTCTACCGTTCGACTGAGCTGCATATTCTCGGGAAGTGGTACTGGTGTAGTCCCTTGCAGCGTATGCATCTTCATATCCTCTGTGAGTGCTAGTGGCAGCATATTCACGGCTGGCAGCAGCAGCAGGATACTCACGACTGGCTGTGCTAGCATACTCACGTCCGCTAGGAGCTTGGTAGTCACGTGAGGCATACTCACTGGCAGCATAGTCTCGAGACGCATAATCACGAGATGCAGAATATGAGTCCCTTTCTGCTGGATACTCACGGGCTGGGGGATATGCATCCCTTGGTGGGTATTCACTCCTGCAAATACATATATTTGTTACAATTATTAGAAAGATTTTGACAAATATCCTCCTTCAGATCATAAATTGGTCAATACTATTCACGGCTTTAAATCTCGCATATACTGAGCATCAATAAACTATACTTTCAAGAGAGTAATTGACATTTTTGGGATGTCATATTTATCATAGGACCTATAACAAATCCATTTGTTGTTTAGTTTGGGTTTTCTCATAATTTTCAAATTTTAGGAGCACTTCAATTTGCTCCTCAAATTTAAAATTTATCTGTATTCTACTCCTTAAAAGTAAGGATTTACTTGCATTTTGCTCTCAAAACACTTGCACAAAAGTTAACTTCCTTGGCTGGATGACTCTCTAGAACCCAAAGGTTACAAATATGCCTTTATCCTGGTGTAACGTTTGTATCTGTTGCATGGTCAGCCTATTCTGGACAATCTTGGGATTGATCAGAGAGCACACAAAACTACCAAACATTAACAAAATAATAATTTATACAGGATATATGTCATACAGTACCTTTCTCTTGGTGGATAATCCCTTGCAGGTGGTGGTGCTTCTCTGCTTGGTGGTGGATAGTCCCTTGCACTATATTCTCTAGCTGGGGGTATCTCTCTGGATGTGCCATAATCCCGGCTCATTGGCTCACGAGACTGGTAATCACCGTATGAATCACCATAACCCCTCTCATCACCGTATCCCCTTCCTAAAACATATAGGAGAGAGAAAAAACTTATGTACATACTGTTGTAACTTGTTTGAGTCGATGGCACTCTGTCAAAAGGACTAGATGATATATAAGTATTCACTCCAAAGTAACAAATTCACACACGCCTACACCACCTGTTTACCCAGATTAAATGCAAGAATGTTACGGTAAGACGCAACATCACCTGAATCTCCTCCCCTCATCTGTGAACTGGAAAGTAATGGTCGTCTTCGGCTTTCTCCGGGGGTTGGCCAGTCTCCCCCACTCATCAGTGAAGGTAATGCCCCATCATTAGACAGATCCCCTAGACAGAGAGAAGTCACAATAAAGTTCACCCTTTTTTTTGGACCTGCACAGTGTGCCCTCCAAAGTCTAGCAAAGGTGTCTGTTCGATAGAACAGTTTCATCTGGAAAATTTTCTGCTAGTCATACAAATGGGCAAATGCAGCATGCAAATAAGCATGATAGCTGAATACTTGCCCTTATACCTTGGTATAGCAGCTACATGGTGCCTACATGAACTTGCATTTATACATATTCATATCACCTTCACTATGTTATATACAACTTGTGTACTCTCAATGTGGGGTCAACATGACGGTTGTCAAAATCAGACTGGCAACATTTGTTAGCAAGCCTAGGCCAGATCTGTGTTAACATCTGGATAGCTCAGTGTTACCACTGGACTGGCACTTACACCCTGTCAATATTTGTAGTGGACTGGAGAGTTACTGCCTAGCGCCCAGATCTGTGTTAACACCTGGATAGCTCAGTGCTACCACTGGACTGGCACTCACACTTCATTAGCATTTGTAATCAACTGGAGAGTTAATGCCTAGCCCAGATCTGTGTTAACACCTGGATAGCTCAGTGCTACCACTGGACTGGCACTTACACCCTGTCAATATTTGTAGTGGACTGGAGAGTTACTGCCTAGCGCCCAGGTCTGTGTTAACACATGGATAGCTCAGTGCTAACACTGAATTGGCACTAACAGTAACACTTCATTAGCATTTGTAAGTGACTGAGAAAGTTAATGCCTGTCCCATATAAATGTTCAGAAACCAAGCTAGCCAATTGCTAACATCATGCTGATACCTTGCTAACACATAGGAAAAGGATTCTTGCTCTGTATTGTGTTGCATTATTTTTCCTATTCAGGTTCACAACTGCTAACATCTCAAAACAAACTAATAAGTGAATAAATCATTTCATAGCTGTTCGTACATCTAATTGCAATGTTTTATTGCCTGTCTGACAATGTGCCCGTGCTGATAGCCAAATTTTGTTGTTGTGAGTCGAAATGAGAAAAACAGGCATTTCTTGTGAGTCACTACATAGAAAGAGATAGGGGAACACCAAATTTTGGTGTGTGTCACTAGATAATGTGTGTCAGTGGCGCGTCAAATTGGCTTAGAGGGCACACTGGCATCTGGGATGGTTTTAAACTAGATAACACACTTTGCATTCTGGTTTCTAATTTGATATTTTGTATCTCACTCTACATAGTCACACACAAACGAAAGTAGGAGCTATATTAGAAATCGCACCCACTTCCCTGAATCAGATTTTAGTCAGATTGTATCTAACTCTGCTAAACAACTGCTTTTCTAATTGAAGTTTTGATCTTAATCTGACACTGATATTTTAGACTTCACTCATCCTGGTTAAACTACTAACCATTTAGACAAAACATTAACCAAAACTTTACACTGTTACAGGGTCTTATTCTCCAGCACAACTTTATGAATCACCCAAACACAGAGAAATCAGATTATGAATCTTAAGGTTTGTGTTACCCTTCAGCCACAATAATCTAACACACTGCATCATGTGCACATATCTTTGCATCAGTGCAGTAAGGGATAATCGTACAATGTCACACAAGCTCAACAAACGAACACATACATTCACAAGTACAACACCAAACGTTTATATATGATGTAAACTGTGATGAAAACTGTATCGGTCATACCACTATGATTGTCAACACATTAAAACACTACCAGAAACCCAGCACCATATCTCAAATTAGAAGTAAATTTTTTATCAACTTATCAACATCTCAGTAGTAAATACAAAAGCTAAGTTCAAAAATGAAGTCCAGCAATCGCATTTACGCCAGACCCCCCCCCCCCCACCCCCACTCGCCCTAAATGGACGAAGTTCACTTATTGACCTTGTGTGACATTGTGCGACCCTCCCTAAAGGTTGTATACAACTGTATCGCAGATATAAACCTTACTGCACTGACATGAGACGATACATCAACATGAAATTATAGTGGAATGACTTGCAATATATTATGTACATATCTACAGCTGGCACTTTGTCAGATGAATTTCATACTTTCAGGCCAGCACATTTTAAAATCACTTTTTAAAAGCAAGCAGAATCAAGAAACTATAAATTTTCAGTGGAGATAACAAATCTATATGTAAGTATGTGGTTTTTTGTTATGAATTTGAGTTATTTCAACAATGCAATAGTCAGCATATATTGCTATATATAAGCATACAATATCAACTGAACAATATATCACAAGTTTTTCACTTGAAAAGGATGCAAAAAGTTTAATTTCATTACAGCTTACCCATATCTGTCCTTGGCCGCTTGCTTGGTGGGCCATTGTCTGAAAAACACAGAATTCACCATTTTAGGGACACATGATAAATGTACACACAAAATAGCATGGTTTACTTGTTTTGTTTTATAATAAACAATGCAAATATCAACAATAGCCATGCCAGACTGACTAACAAGAAAACTATGCAGGCTAACCAAATGGTTTACTGCAGCTCAGCAAAATAATTAAAAACTGGATACACACAGAAGAAAAGGATAAAATTGAATGATAAAAGGTTAAAAGGTTTACAATGCTAGTTAATATGTGGTAGTCGAGGCCCCATCTGCTAAATCCTACCAAGAGAAACTAAATCTGGTTGGATGTACCATTCACCTGTACTTTGAGTCTTCCATACCCAGTAGGGACATCAGTTCATTGACACCATGTTTAAATCTACTCTCCACAACCAGGCCCCCAAAGACATACACAACACATAAGTGCGTGGACATATGGAAATAATGCACATAAGACTGATACTCATATTTTCAGTAGACTACACATCCATTCGTAAGTAATTTTAACAACAGTTGACTAATGGAAAGTCACATGCACATGAGAGTATGCCAGAGGTTGTGAACCCTAACCAGTTTTGTGACTCAAACAAAATGGGAGACGAGTAACATTGGAGTAAACAATGATGGAGTCCATGTCCATGTATCAACTTGTTCCATAGCTCTATCAAATATCTGTATTTCACATCAAGCTTTTAACCCTAATCTACAGAGGGCCTTCAAGCTCACTCACACAAGCAGAAAAGAATACCCCAAATACTGTAACTTTTGACAACTACACATTATATGGATAACTAATAATTTCTCACCTGGTCTCATGCCACCTCTACCTCTAAGCGGGCCTCCTACAAGAGAAGAAAGCAAAGCATAAATGAAGATAATTATAGTTCACAACAAAGCTCTACATAATCTAGCCACAAAACATGATATCATACTATTTTAAACACAACATGGGCTTTTTAGTGGTAGACCGTCAGTGACATTAAAATCAAACTATGGATAACAAGACATCAAAACATTGACACTGTGTAGGAGCTTACAACAGGTTTACAAAGGTGACCAGTTGGTTGTTTTCTGCAATCACCAATGCTGCACTAATTGGGGATTCAAAGACACAAAGGTTAGACGTACCTCTCATCATACCACCTCTTGATGGTGGACCTCCCCTGCCACCACCTCTTTCCATGAAACCACCACGTCCTCTAAAACCACCTCTGCCTCCCCTATCACCTCCATCAAAACCTCCACGCCCACCTCTCATGCCAAACCCCCTGCAAATGAAAAATGATGTAGTTAGCTCTAATCAGTACTATAGAATCAGTTTTACAGACCTATCAAGGAAAGTGAAAATTAGGTTCACAACAACAACAACAACAACAATAGCTAATGTAACATATAGAGATTATTGGAGATAAAGGGAATGCCATTCCAGGAAATAAAGGTATTTTCATGAACTATGGATTCTGGAGAGTAATTTCATGATTTCATGATCACCTACAACAAACAACCTGCGATTTCAGAGAAATGTTAAGTTGATCTTGTGCCTTTATAAGGTATCTGTGCTGTGGGCCACATTGCCTCATTGGAGTTAGCAGTATTGATTATCCATGCTTGAAAAATGAACATTCATGACTCTAGATGTTTACTCCCCACTTGTAAAACTTCTCTCATGAATATTTTATTGATAATTCTTCACCGTAACTGTATACACACCTGCCACGACCACCTCTATCTCCGAAACCTCCCCTTCCACCTCTGCCACCACCACCTCGACCCCCTCTGCCACCGCCACCTCGTGATGCATCTGGTTTGTAGCCTGGTTGCTCAAAGGATGGCTTATTAGCATGGTCTACTGTAATGGTCTTCCCCTGAAATTCCTGCAGAAAGGAACAAGATAAATATTAGAGCCACTTTTTTGGGGAAAAGTGGTGTCAAATGACAAACTACTTGAACTATATACATCATAACATCATTTCATGATTTGTACATTCTTCCTTTGGCTACAGTACACACTGGAGGGCAAAACTCAATGCTGACATTATGAAAGCACATCCCAAAGCTTCTTGCAGGTGTAGTAGAAGAAGTAGCCAACTATTCCTACTCATGAGAGACGAAAACACCAATCTGAACCCCCCCCCCCCCCCCCCAGTACCAGATAGAACCCAAGGGTGGAAATTCAAGAAGTAGGCGACTGTTGCTAAATGATAGAAAAGAGCATGTGTACTGTATAGTTGATGGAAATTACAAGGACCCCCCCCCCCCCATTCACACACATACATACAATAAGGAGGGCCGTACGATAGACAGTCAGCAGCTGATTGTTGCTATTCAGTCAAGGCGAGAACATTAGGATCAACATTGTACGGACCATCAGCTTCCCTTATCCTGTACAGTACAAATAACTACAAGAAGGAAATAATAATCAGTAAAGTTACACAAGATATGCAAAAGAAAAAAAAAACACTGTTAAACCACAAACCTTCTTATTTAGCCCTTCTATAGCTAGCTTTGCATCAGCAGCATTTTCATATGTTACAAAACCAAATCCCCGCGACCGTCCAGTCACTTTATCTTTGATTAAAAGAACTGAAAGACAAAGAAAAATTGTCTCTTGCAGTACATTGTCTTTACATAATGGTGAATTGTACATACCAACATCAATTGAGACAATACAAAATTAGAGAGTACATGGCTCACTGTCAATTTATGCACTGCAATTCCTTGTGATGCCAGGTGCATTAAAATGTAGTTCCCCTCTTCTTTACAAAGTGATGACTTGTCTGACCCTGAAGCCAATGTCATGTGCCACGGGCACACATTAGGGCACCATGCATGCATGAGTGTAAGTCAATCTTCTTGTTCTATTTTGACCGTCTAGGATGAGAAAGTGCTGATTTTAAATGTGATGGTGTTTGACGTACCTTCAGCAACATTGCCATATTTGCTCATTTCAAGCTCCAAAGTCATTTCATCTGTCTCTCCACTCAATCCAGCTACGTACAGTTTGGAGGCATCATCTTTGACCGTCGACATAATTGTTGTGTAATTACCTTAAGCTCTGTTACAAAGCAAAATGAACATAACAGTTATTTCACACGTAGAAGATCTTACACACAGCAGACAAAAATTGATACACCACAATCTATGAAAATTGATATAGCGAAAGAATTTTTTTAATGCTTTCTTGAAATTACAGAATGTGAGACCCTGTTGCCCATTCCTCTAAAAATGGCCTAGGAAGAACCATGCATGTGCTATTGGCCTTTGGACACAGCACCCCTTTCCTGAATTGAAACTTACATAAATAGAAGTACCCTTGATCATAATGTTATGGCAAAACACTGCACTGTACTCATGGAGACAAAATGTCTTGGGTGCCACATTCAAACCTTTTTGACAGTACATGTATATCTTTTGCCAAGAATCAATTTTTAGTCACCTTGCAGGAAATTTTCATCGTAAGTTAACCAAAAATTTCTAATCCATGTTATTTGACAACTCAATCATAATGTTTTGTCAAATAAGATAAAAAGAGTAACAATAACTCCACAACAGAATGGCTATCCTGCAAATCAATGTGACTAACAACTGGTACTGAACATGACAAAGCAAGGCACATACATTTAGAGTTTGTTTTCGGGGAGTGAAGTTATAATTGTTCTAGGAGTATGAATCAAGAAATCTGTCACAGACAAACTACACATATTAAACCAATACTATGAACTCTTGTTCAGCCTACACAATAATTTTTTTCCAAAATTTGTCATCCCATAGCAATGTCATGATCAACATACACTTAGCAAGCATGTTTTTTTATTCATAGCTGTTGAATTTTAGCCAGTTGTTGTGGTTTTGACTTCAATTATTGGTAATACTGATAAAGGTGAAAGCTTCCTAACAAAAAATCATAAACAGCATTTGCATATGATTACCAAATCAAGCTGAGATTTTCTGAACATTGCATTCTATTGCTACTGTTTCTTGAACTTTAAATTGTGCATAAGCTAGCATAAGTCTTTCTATAAACACAAATTTACAAGAAATATTTTATGGTAATGAAAACACATGAACCGTAATAATTGTAGAAATGCTTCCTTTTGCAACATACCAAAAACTATTATTAAAAAAAAAAGCACTAATCATGCCATGTACCCAAGCCTTTCATTTCCAATGAGTGTGGCACAAAAACGAAAACCTTGCCAATACCAGTGACATTTTAGAACGACATGGACAATGAACAAATCGTAGTTCATCAAGGCGTGTACAACGTAAATGTATCATTTGTAGCTGGTTAGTCCTGCTTGCAGACGATGTACTGATACTGGCAACATTTTTATTGTCCCTCAACACCGAGCGAGGGACAATGTCAGAATCGAGTCCTGACTTCGTCTACAAGCAAGACTGTAGCACTCGGAGCTTACATGCCCAGTTTTAAATGCATATATTTCATGTTTGCATCGTACAAGAAGATGGAATTTTTGTTACACCGCTTTTTCAATTTTACCTTCTCTGGTTCTTTTTTTCCCAATCACACACGTACACAAAGAAACTGTCGATCAACGTTTGCCGCATTGTTTGGCTCATTGGCTGGTGGTGGACTGTCACATGTGCTGCATAATGCCATTTGTTAACTAACGAACATGACATCACATGCCTTAAATAACGCTTCAGCTGTGATTATATTCGATTCATAAAACACTCTAGTTATTTATGAAGGCTTGATGATACAAATAATTTGTAATATTAGTTGGAATAAAGAGATTTGCTTACCTTTAAAAATTCAATACCACTTCAGCGCTTTCCTAAATGCAAAATGGCCGCCAATACGTTGCATTGTGGGATATGTCAAAGAGGGCGCATTTCGTGGTTGTCTGACTTCGAAAGTCTAGTCCAAGTAATGATGTCATACAAAAACAAACTCATATGTGCAATAAAATAGCAAAAATAAAATGTAAAGTAATATAAATCCCGACCTACCTAACCTATTTGCTGAAGTCACGTTATCGGAAACAAAATTCTTTTTTAGTTTTGCCTTATTGAAGAAACATATGAAGATTACAAAAGTGTAGCGTTTTCTGTATGTACCACAATAGTTTATACTTTTTATAGCAGCCATATCAAGTGTAAAGGTATATACATTAGAAAGGCCACATGTGCCAGGCTTGTAAATAAACCAATTGAAACAGTATACTTTTACTCTTGATGTGAATGCTATAAACGAGTGTATAGCACATACAGAATGCTTTATTTCAGTGTTACCCGTTGTACCGAATTCTAGTTTGCAATGGGAGGAACTCGACAAATTTGATCAAAATAGAATGTATGTAGGAATTAAAGACTCAATTTCTTTTCTATTTCCTTATAATCGTACACTGTCGTTTACTTTCGATTTTTTGTTCCGGGAGTGAGTGTCCTTCCTGTTTGTGGGGAAAAGGTCGTTGATTTCCTGACCCCAAAAAATCGGAAACAAATAATTAGCCATAATCGGACTTTCGGAATGTCTTCAAAATCCCAGCCAATAGCTCAAACCACCAAGCCAATAGGAATGGTTGTTGTTCTGAGTATCAGAATGAAAATACATATGTAGGTGACATTACAAGTCTTTGATAACAGCTGAGTATAGCCAATACATGTATTGCTCCATAAGGCTGCTTTCACACAAAAAAAAATTTCGAGTACCCCCCTGCCATATTCCAAAATTGTTCAAGTACCAAAGCCCCAAATATTTCAAGTACCACCCACCCCCACCCGAATAAATTTTCAAGTACCCCCACCCGAATAAATTTTTTGTGGAATACTCTTGCTGTGCGTTAACATTCCATACCAAGTACAAAACTGTACATAATACACTTAATACCAACTTTGTCCATTATATATGTAATCAATTTGTATATTGTGTATATATATATACACAAACACCAGTTAAAACAAAATGTTATGTTAGCCAGTGCATTGCCTTTCCAAAAAACAACATATACTTGAAAATGAATTACACTTTGAATAACTCTTGTAAAATGATCAGTAGACCAACTGAGTCTTTGTTTTCTGTTCAATATTGTATTAGTACATTATACTAGTAGTGTTACAGTTGAATGTCATTTTAGTTGTATTTGCAAATATTGTGATGCACATGTTATGTAAAGAGAGTTTTATAATGTATTGTCACAAAGAATATTTTCAGTACAGTTTAAAGGTAATTTCACACATTAAATGAACCAAATTTCAGTAGATAGTAGTGTACATGAAAGACACTGGTATTTTCAGACAAAAAACAACCTGTATCACTCAATTCGCCCATTTCAATTTATCATTACATTAACAGTTTATTAAAAGAAAATTAAAATTTGACTGTTTTTGTTTTTCATTTTACTAACTTGTGAGCAACTGTTGTTTGTAGCAGATGTTGTTGTTGTTGTTGTTGTTGTTGTTGTTGTTGTTGTTGAAAAAGGAAGACCAACAGCCTAATACCAATGTTCAATCCAATCGAGATGGGAACATCGACCTGCCTACCTGTATCGGATCTGTATCATGCATGTGTAAACACACAGCCTTGTCTGTGATACAAAATCTACAATCGACTGGTCATACCGCCACCCAGTGGTCAGTTGTAACGGAATTTGACACATTCATGAGGATTGTTACACAGTGCATCGTATCGTTCTGCCCTCACCGGCCTCCTCTCTCATGACGCAAGAGGGGTTGACCGATGCATGTGTGGTGGCACCTCGTCACGGCGTACCTTACAGACTTGAAGATTGTCTGTCATTACAAATAATTTGAAAGCTCAATGCGAAAACTTTCAACTACTTGTACGTTTATATACTTTATTATAATTCGTTTGATTTACCAAACTGACAAAAATGTTGGTCTGTATGTTGGTGGAATGAGCATTGTAATAATAATTTGCTAATGAATGGTTTCACCCGTTTCCAAATTCACACCCTACCGAGAAGACAGAGCTCCGCTGCTACCCAGGGCGCTTACCCATGCACATCCCCCCCCCCCCCATCGACCGGGGAGAGAAAGTATATGAAAGCCCGCCGCTAGCGGTAGGAAAATGAGTGGGAGCAGGAGAGAATGTAAAGCCCGCCCTTTGTGGTCGGAAAATGAGGCATTACACGTGTATCGCATACAATTATTATTGATTTTGTCGTAAGAGATCTCTACCTGTATTGCCTATTTGCAAATGGGCGCCCATTAGTCCATCGACCCACAACTGACCATAAGTAGGGATAGGGATACCTAACACAAAATATGCTGCTTGGGGAGGGGGGGGGGGGGGTTAATGATCTTAAAACCAGATATCTGCAAGATGCTGCTGTTATTGCGCAGTTTGATACCTGTATAGCAAAATATATGGTAGGTGTATAGCAACTCTATATAAAACACCATCTTCATAAACCAGAGCCTATTTTATGACACAGTCCAAGGACGCAGTGTCAGGCAAGAAATAACAGCTCTCGATTGCAAGAATGATTAAAAACATGGATAGTTGCTCCAAATAGTCTGGGTCACTACTGAATGACCATAATGGGGGAGGGGGCGGGGAGGGCTTGCATATCACATTAACTCGAAGCATATAAAGGGGTTGCTAACATACTAGATATGCTGTAGATATTCACCAACCAGCCCAATCATTCATTCATTCATTCCTTCCTTCAACTACCAAACTTCTACACAAAACCATACATGAAGCAACATCAACATTGAAGTGTGTTCTTTAATGTGCATCTTTCAATATAATACGTGACAATTTAGTTGCAACGTTAAATCCGTTCCCCCAACCCAACCCTCTTCCCAACATCCCCCCCCCCCTCCCAGTTAAAGCATGTGAAAACTTCAAGAAATACAATACAAAAAAATACAGTCAAGTCTTTCTTTCGACAATTTCATCCATCATAATTTTGGAAGTTTGTATCAAGTACAAGGAAGCTAAATGTGTGATAACGATTTGACAGGCAGTGAGAAAATAAATGACAATATCCAAATAGACGATTCCTTTTCAAAATCAACTCAAGTCTTCTCTCATTAAAAGTAGTGTCCATCGAGATCAAGATAAAGCTGCTTGTCAACTGTCCTATCCAAATTATCTTCATTCACTAGAATAAGTGGGAATAAGTGTTATCAAATGGAAGCTAACATGAACTATGTGTTTTTTGACAGAAAGTTCAATCTCTACATACAATACACAAGGGGTATTCTTGTTTCAATTGATCAATTATTATGAACTGGAGAGCCTGGCAATTTTGTGTCTTCAATACCTGTGAAAGTTGGAGAGAGAAAAAAAACAGAAAAAAAAAGTTCTGTTTATTCAGGTTGCTACCAGAGAGAAAGCCTAAGAATTGATGCTGGAAAGATTTTGGTGATGGGAATGAATACAAGAGCACAAAGGTGTGTATGCACAGTGCATTGCAGATTACTGTCCACTCGCTTTGTTCGGGACAATCACGCAAAAAAACTGCCAACGAAAATAAGACTAAGAAACTGGTACCCTTCAAGACAGCATGCTTGAATGAATAGCTATGCTACATTTTGTCTGAACAAAATGAACAAATGTGCCACCAAGCAGACATCAAAACACTAGTGCCCATGTCTAGTTGCAGTACGTTTAAATAGCTTACTGACTCGACAATAGCAAGAAATTGCTATCTTAATGTGTAGAATGTGCAGTTTCTTACTTGTTTCTGTATGGATGTATCAAAACAGAGGGAGTGGACACAGTAACCTCTGATTCCCTATATCTTGAACTCCAAATTGTGATTTGTAACTGGGTTATACAACTATGTTGAGTCTCGCAAACTCTACTAGATTTTGTTCAGGGTCACACACCTCCCATCCCACCCCGTCAGGATTACAGTACAAGGTAGGAAACAATAGTTGCTTCACCTGTCCTTATCATTGTGAAAATGCCTAAAACAAAATACTGCAACTTACAGAAATGTACTCGAAACTGATTAATAATCTAAAGCTTGATTAGTAGCAAGTGTTAGTGCATAGAGTAAGTGCAGTACCACATTTCCTTTCCTAGCTTTTACTTAATCGAACAGTGACCAAATGTGTGCTACTAGACACACTTTGCTTCTCTTTTCAGAATTACCCTGGTAGATAAAACTGTCCATATCCTTCAAGTAAGTATGCTGGAATAGTTGGGTGTGACAGTCAACCCAACGTGGTGATAACTGACCTTTCTCACAACAGTACACTAAATAACTTGTGTATTAGTGACCTGACTACAGGGCAAAATCACAAAAACTTACCTGTACATATAGCTGTCTCTATCGTAACCACCACCTCCGCCGTAACCTCTGGAACCACCGCCATAGCCACCATGACCACCATAGCCACCGCCTCCGTAGCCGCCACCACCATAACTGCCACCACCATAACTGCCACCACCATAGCCGCCGCCGCCGTAGTTGCCACCACCATAGTTGCCACCACCATAGTTGCCACCGCCGTAACCACCACCGCCGCCACCTCTACCGTAACCACCACCATATCCACCACCACCACCTCGTCCACGCCCAAAACCACGTCCACCCCTCCTGTCTCTTCCATAGAACCCGGAGTCTCCACCCCTTTGTGTTGGTTTCTTGGCTGCTCGCACAAGAATTTGGTTACCGTCGATCATCTAGCCATTGAGACAAAGAGAACATTTAGTATAGATTTATAACAGTTTCCACAAAAAAACCTACCCTGTCAATTTCATCAAATTACTACACAATAATTGTGTTACACCCTTTTAAAGTGGCCATCTGGCTGAGGATTGGGTATCTATTTTGGAATTTTAATTCATAAAACAATTTTATCATGGCTTGCCAGTTGAAAAATAAATCTGAAATAACAGACCAAGTCTGTGTTCGTAACTTAATAAATTGCAAAAAAGCTAAAATTTGTATAGCACAACTTGCCATAAGCAAAGTACTGCCAGTCTTTCTTCTACATCATTAGGCAACAGGAATGTATTATGTCATCCAAGATAGCTACCTACCTTATCATTAAGTCCTTGTATAGCTGATGTGGCGTCTTCAGCTTTATCAAACTTGATGAAGGCAAAACACCTAGACTTTCCCGTTTGTTTATCACAAATAAGATTAACTGTTGACATAGAAAATGACATTTGATTAGATTTTCTACTGAAAAAGGAAAAGTTATCTATTAGTATTACTCATTCCAACCCAACTAATGTGCCGCCTTCTACATAGTTGCCTGATCACAGTTCACCAACGCTTTAACTCCAATAACTGTATTGCATTTAATAACTCAACTACTCTACAAGGCAACCCAGCTATTCAATTTATGCATAAGTATCAGTCTTGACTACCCAGTTTCTGTCAATGAGGCATTCACTTCTACCAGCCCCAGATTCTGGAATACAATCGTGGCAAAAATTTTGCCATGAAACATGATGCATTACAGGGAGAGTCATTACCAAGATGACGACACAATACTTCTCACAAAGTACCATAATATTACTCTGGTAATTGAGCCTTCGTGACTGACACAAACCAAAACTATTCTTGCAACATGTTGATACAACAGTGATAAGCTATTGAATGGATGTTGGTTTAATAATAGGGAGGCTTCCCCAGAATGTTATAGACAAAGTTCCAACGAACTTGCAGTATACTGGTTTTAGACTCCCAATGTTTACACTATCTTGATCACAGGGTGATTAGAATTGCACAACAGAGAAGAACAATACACTTAGTTTGTGCCTATCTTAGTAAACGGAAGGCTCAATTACCAGTCGTAAATGCAGTCGAGGCTGCAATACAATGGCTGATCATCAAATACATTACAAGTTAAAGTAGATAATTTTTTTTAACCATCTACGTAGCATGGCCCAGTTTGAGTGCCTTTTTCAAACCAATCATTTTGAACATGTAATTTTCACACACCATTAACTGTTTGTTGGCCATTGCTAGCAATATATACATGCAATACAAGCAGTTAGTGAAATAGTGAAACAAAATCAAAGATCATGACTTAAACAGGCTACACAAAATTCTACAGGCCATATATATATCAGTGACTTACCTTCAGA
The DNA here is from genome assembly GCF_964340395.1 of Glandiceps talaboti. Classification (NCBI taxonomy): domain Eukaryota; kingdom Metazoa; phylum Hemichordata; class Enteropneusta; family Spengelidae; genus Glandiceps; species Glandiceps talaboti. The sequence continues at coordinate 10,028,217 of NC_135559.1, forward strand.
AACTGCTCCATATTTACCGAGTTCCTTTTTTAGTGTCTCATCATCTGTGTTTTCGTTCAGCTTGCCTACATAAACTTTGGTTGGATCTTCATCAGAATTTTGCCGCCTGTAACATTCACGCGAAACATAAGGATTACTTTCTACTGGTGCACTCACAAAGTCAACCTGAAAGTCACTGATGCACATTAATTATTTGCTTCCTAAAAAAATTTGCCAATTTTCTCTCTTATTATGCAGTGGGTCAACACAAAACACACGTTTTCATTGTTTAGACTACAAGCAAATACACTTGCTCCCACACTATGTGTATACATCCCTCTTCTAGTCAAGTCCATGTAAAAGATAATGACTGTGGCAGGACTAAGGATACTACAACCCATAACACCAAAGTAAAGTGTTTTCTGTATGTACCACAATAGTTTATAGCATCCATGTAAAAGTATACTGTTTCATTTGCTAATTGACCACATTAGAAAGGCCACATGCAAGGTCTTGTAATTAAACCAATTGAAACAGTACACTTTTTACACTTGATATGAACGCTATAAACGAGTGTAGCACAGAGAAAGTGCTTTACTTCAGTGTTACCCACTGCATTATACATATTACAACTTTGCACTGACATTCTGCGATGGTAGTATATATAGATTATAAGTGAATATACATAAAATCATAAGGTTGCTCTCAAATATTTACCTTTTCTCTTCCATTTTCTTTGCTGGACAAACAGAAATTGTTCTTCCATCTAGAGTCTGTTTACAGGTAAAAAAAAAAAAAAAATGAGTACAAATGAAACATTTTGTACACCTTACGCCAAGCATGATAAAATATTTGTACTGTAACAAACCCCCTTGCATGGAATTTGACATATATTTTAGCATACGCAGTGTGTGAAGACGTTTACTACTTTTACTTCTACGCTGAATATTGGTTCAACAAAAACTTTATTCAGAGCATAAAATCACATGACTCGTGAAAGACCTCGCCCCTACATTACCTGAGGCATGGTGCAAATGAACAGTTTCAACAAGGTGATCAGATTTTGAGAGCATGAACTTAAAAGAATAACTCACCGTTCCATTTAGTGCACTTAAAGCAGAGTTAGCATCTGCTGGATTTTCAAACGTCACAAAGCCAAACCCACGTGACCGCTGTGTATATTTGTCTTTCACAACAATAGCTGGAATAGAAAAGAGCATTCAGTTCAGTCTGTACATACACTTGTATCCACGCAATGATTGGGATATGGTGCAACGTATAATTTGCCATATTTCAGTTACCAAAGATCCATCCATTCCGCACAGAAGGATGACAAGAGGACACACCAGATTTGGCAAGGCGAGGGCTAAAATTTGCTCATGACCACTGATCGTATGATAATGCTTGAAGCCATGAGCAAAACATGAATTAAAAAATCTAGTATGGGGTCATTACCAAATCTGAAATATCCCATCTACCATGCATGTTGGATCTGTGGACGCTGCTAATATACATTCACTATCAACCACACAGTGGATGGAGTAAAGTAGAGTCACAGATCCAGTATTAAAATACTTTGAAATGTACGAAGAAAGTACATGTACATCTACTTGGCCAATTAATGCGAGTATACACGAAGAGACTTACTGTCTGAAACAAATCCATATTTGCTCATTTCTAGTTCAAGTGCCATTTCATCCGTGTTGTGGCTAAGACCACCAATGTATAGTTTTCCATCATCTGACAGGCCTGCTTCAGTTCCTTGAGGCTTGACCTCCTCTGATGCCATCTCAGTACTGGGAACCTCTTCACCTTCGGTAGCCATTTCAAGATTTTATAAAGGTACCTGAAAATAGGAAGGTGGAAACTTAAAAAAAAATAAAACGTACCATCAAGCTGTTGTGGCTTACTTCAACAAAGTTTGCTTTACAAAGTAATATGGACAATAGACAATGAATATCATTTTTATTTTTTTTGACAAGTTGTGACAAAGAATTTTGTTTTATTCAGTACATCATGTATGTGATAACAAACATTGATACAATAGAAATACAACTGCATGTGTTTTCTTCAGTATGTTTTCTTCTGTTATGCTGAGTCTGCACTTGGCTAGATCCGATGCACATACGCATCATCCATCATTTTCATAGATTTTGATCACTGCTGCTGGCAAAACAGGAATGAACTGTACAAGGCTGGCAGGTTTATGAATGAACAGCTGGACTTTGAATATGGGAGGAGTAAACAGAGCTGTAGGCTACAAGAAGATGATGGCTTTCTGACAACATCTGGGATATGGATTGAGCAATCTGGACTGAATCATGTGACTTGTGATAGTTAACAGTTCTTCACTTTGATGTGAAACTTCTGGAGGGGACACAAACTCAACCAAGTACAACTCAGCCTGGATATGAAGCATTTGTTCTACAACTGTTCAGCAACAAACATCTACAATGGAAGGTTAGCCTTCGCATACAGACCCATGCACTCCTTGGACGTGGGACAAATCTGGATGGGGTCAGCCCCTGCTAGTGGTATGTTTCACACACATAGATTTGTATCGACATCATTGAAAACTCTGGAAACTTTGAAGTGTATTTGTTGGAAGGTGACAGCTGTATACTTTTCAGGAAATCCGTAAGTTGAATTGATTCTCTGTATCCGTTAGAGCACAGGCTCACAAACTTCTGTAATTGATATATTTCAGTTGTTCTATATAACAGTACATACAAAAGAGATTTGACGCAGGTGCACACAATGAAAACTACTATCAAACCTTAATACAGTGAATTCTTTTCTACATTTCACAACATTTTATGACTACACACCGCATCCTAACCATTTTTGAACACAATAATAATCTTACTATCAATCAATACACCGTTACAATTTTGGCAGTTGTACAAAATCTGCTTGGTAAACACATTTCAATAAAAGTGAAGGTAAATGTCAAGCACTTCGGTATTCACACTACACACAACATTTGTAGTTCTAATCAAACTGAGTGATAATGCACCAATTTGGCATACACTGAACTTGACTGTGTACAAAAGGTATCTTGACAGACCTTCTCTCAATATCCCAAGACTTGTGAAAACCTACAATTCTAGGTTTCAAACAAGGATTAGAAATTTACTTGTAACTTTTCGTTGGAGTGATTAAATTTGTTTTCTTTTGATGGCAAGTCAGAATACACTGCATTACTAACATGACACTTTGATCTATGATCAATTTTGAAATTGTTCACAATTACATTATTTCAAACTTCATCACAGTAAAGTTACAAAGCTAGAAACCACATCATTTATATGCGAAACATTCTGTTTACGTAACATGACAGTATTGTAATGTAAGGAACAATGCTAACACCTAGTCTGGGTTTCAGCCAGTGACAGTTGCATGAACAAGGGGCTACATATGCCTCGCTTCATTCTTTCATTCATTTTAGTAAGGGCCAAATTAAAGCTAGCATTTGGCTAACTTTCAGATTTAGATATTACAAAGTGTACGAAATGACAAGCAGCTTTTCTCTTCTGGCTAAAGCCCTGCTTACAACCAATGAGATAATCTTTAAAAAAAACCAAGGAGGTAATCTTCAATACTGTATATAAATATGCTTGAAAACATATGCACTTAGAAAACATATTCTGACTTGGGCAACTGGGTCAAAACACACAAAATGTCTCTTGATAATGACTGCAAAATAAAAAGGTCTGTCAAGATGAAATTTCAGATACTGAGAGATCAAATGACTGGTTTTTATGCACTTCCTAATAATCATTTTTTTTGTTAAATTCAAATGTATTAATTAAAATTGCACAAGTGTTACAATATATACATTAATACTATAGTCTCATTTATATGCATCTCCATAAGCTGTTCGTTGTGTGCACCTGGTTATTTATATATATAAATTTGAATACATGCAGTGAGAAAGATGGCTTTGCAATTTATTGGTTGATTTTGATATTTTTGACAGTTGAGCATATCATAGTGCAAACAGACAAGCGATGGTCACCTCAAGCAGTTTTTGACCACTTGTGGACAGAAGTCTCGCAATCGAAATGAGGTGGGGGCTGTACACCAAAACCTGATTCCACGGAGACTCACCTTTACCTGTATTATGGTTCCAAAGTTTAAGTAATTTCTGGCTGCAATGCAACTTCGTCTGCATCTGTTATCAGCCCAACCATAATAGGCTTCACTGGAGCATCTTTTACACTACTGTCTGTCATGTTTGCACTTCTGGTACCGAGCAAAACAGAAATTTCAGTCCCTCTTTTTTTCAAAATAATTCCAAAGCTACCAAAACTACAATTGAAACTTATTTCCACTTTTGGTGACTGTCAATATTTCCAAACATACCAAAACTTCAAGTTTTACTGAATATCATATTTTTCAATTTCTTTGAAATTACGAAACATTTGCAAAAAACAGCTTGTGCCATCATAATATTAAACAATGCAACATGAGATTGTCATTCTGATAATTTTGAGTTCTAGAAAATTACAATGTACAAAGTTCAACTTAGCAACATGCAGTATCTATAACTGTGACATTTGAAAGGGAAAATTAGATTTTTCATTCAATATTACAATATGTAGGAAAACTGATAAAGAAATACTTCAATCACAAGATCAAATTATTCACTTTTTCCATAAAGAATTATGAACATCACATATGTATTTTACTGAAAAAAAATCTTCCAGGAAATAAATTTATTTGAACATGAAAAATGGTCCTTACAATTCATTGTATGACTTACACTGGGCATAAAATATCGCCAACACAAGAGAACATTTCGATTGCAAGTATGTATGTGCTTCTTTAGTATTCGCTCCTTTGTGACTGAAGGAACAATGGAAAGTGCTGTGGGGTCAAAGACGCTTGCTTGCTCAGTCAGACAATTTGCATTATTACTTATTAGTATTCAGTTTCAGAGACAAAGGGAAGCCATACAAGAGTCTCGTTGTGAATGTACAAAAATTACGTCGTGATGTCTATAATCTGATTCGAACAGCTGTATTCAAACAAAGGCACGATGATCAACTATCATTCAGTCTCCGGCCGCTGACGGCCATTTTCAAACTGGCTACTGACATGATGTAGCGAGTTCACAAAGAAGCAAACATAAACAGTAAAATTACAAGTGCAGTAGTGCACACACAGAATTACACAAAAATCCACTGATCGCGAGCTTTGAAATGAAAGGTCTTAGCGATTAAGTGGGGACGCGGTATATATTTATAACACAGATTGTTCAATATATTTAGCGTTTTGAGTTCAGCTTGCTTCCCAGACGGTTAGACAAGAAATGGCTTCTGCAATATTACAAATATATTGTGTACGAATATTGCGACTCATAAAAGTTTCACATGTTCGTATCCATTCCACATGATAACATACGATCGATGGTAAGAATTTAAAACATCGACAAAATCCTTGGAGGAAAAAACGGAATTTTTTCAACATCGATAAACCGTGACATTAGTGTTCTCAGCACGTGTGACTTAATTTTCCATCAGGCGTATGATCAGCAATTGGCTCTCAATATGTACGATTGTGACGAGGAGAATTCAATCTGTACATTCTAAACTGCGATAGCGACATGATTATAAATCCCTTCATGTTCAATTTATACATTTTTGCGAAAAAATAAATAAGACAACATTCGAAATCTTACCTTTGCCGCTCTCGCTAATATATAAATAGCCACAAAAAATGGCAACTTTGTGACGCTCACGATTTACCCTCGTTCTTAGATACTTAAAACACGTGCTCTCCTCAAGTATGTAAAGCAAGTGGGTACCATTTAGAGTAATGGCGAACGAGGTTAAATTTGACCATTTACTCCCTCGACAAACCAATCCGCTCAAATAACACGAAAGTGTCACATGTTTCAGTTTCTTGGGTAACAAAATTGAAGACATTTTTCAAGGATATATTGGTAACTGGGGAAAGCTGATTCAAATCTATTTATTTCAGAAAATACTCATTTCGAAAACAGAGTGAAAATTTGTACTCGTAGCTCACAAAGCGCGGAGAGTTGTTAAAAAAGTATCTGTTATGCGTCCTCGTATGGGATTGGCTAATATTCCCTGGGGTCTGTATCAATCATGTGACTCCGATTATGAACGATGAGTCCCGAAAACTACCGAACATTTTGATATTTAACAAAGAGAACAAAGAAATAGTCTAAAACTCAAATAAGCAAGGTCAATTGCAATATTTTCGTTAAATTATTTTGTCCTTTTGCTTCACTACCTGGCAAAAGTGACATATAAACTCTTTCGTCTTACAAAGATATAACAGTATAAGTTAAAATGCAGAGTATAATAAATATATATTATCAATAATGCAGTTTCTAATATGTAGATATAACGTTTGGCTTCTTATTTTATTTAGTTTTTTTAAAATTCCATTCCTGCAGTTTGGTTTCTTTTTATATTCACTGGTGTAAGTCACAGTTGTAACCATTTGCATTTTTTTCATTTATTGGATTTGTTTGTAAACATTTGTGACCCAGCCTTCATAATACTATGACCGTTGATTGTGGGGCCTATTGAATATTCCTTTGAAGATGTCCGATTATTTTTAACAAACCTTCATTACAGATGTATTCCCCCATACACACACATACATACATACATACATACATACACGCACGCACACACACACATACATACATAAACTAAGTAAAATATACCAACAGGGAGGGCAGCATAATTTCTGTTTTGGATTATGGGGATGTCATCAGTTTCATTGAAGGGTTGTATGTATTTGGGGAGGGGGGGGGGGAGCAGCAACTTTGGTTGGAAGACTATCCATTTTTATTTTTATCAGGAAGACAACAATTTTGTTAAAGAAAAGGATAGTGTCCAATCAAAGTTGCAATAAGGCCTTGGCGTGTGCAACAGATAAAAAGATGGGTTCTCATTCTTTTGTCAAGATTCTAAATCCAGTGACTGCAAAACTGTTCAAACTGAGAGGTAGAACCAATACAACAAAATGAGCCACAAACAGATGCAGAAATTGTAATACAGAATTATTTAATTCATGGCAACATAATAAACAAGAAATTCTGAAATTCATCTGCATGCCTCCTTCACATAAACCGGTGATATTCTCAGAAAAAATGATATATTTCACCATTTGTCGTATTGTACATATACTATTTGCGCATAAATAAGTCTTTAAAGACCCAGTGACTAGCTCCAATATGACCCAAGTTACGATTTACATGACATTTATCTTCACACATCAAAATATGCAAATGTCCAACCTAACTCCACCACCACTCTGCTGAAACTAAATTCATGTGGGGACACCATAAGGTCATCTCGTTTATAGATGCCTACTGCCAGGGGTATCACAGATTTCTGTGCTAGAGAGATGACATTGACTAGATGTGACATGCACATCATAGTGTAAATCGTAACACGGCTCGGATCGTCTTGGAACTAAACAGGAGACACCCTGCTAGAGTAGTTTGGCACAGCCATGGCAAAGAACTGGCCATTTTCATTAGTAGGGCACAAAACAACTTGTCGGAAGTTTGTCACTGATGACAAGAGGCTGTCTGTTTCCTGTGTCACTAGGGCTGAAGAGATGAGAAAGCCAAACTTATCTGGGAGGTGACAATACGATATTTTTGTCTGGGACCGAGACCATCTGAAAAAAAGTTTCTCTTCTAAGCATAGCAATCCAGTAAACTGTTCCACCCATGTATCAAATGTAACACTGGAAAAAGTGGCCATGTCTTAATGTACAATGCCTGCTAGCTATAGGCTTACCAAAGGTACATGTACATGCAATAACATTTTATTTACTATGTACAGCCCCTCCCCATCTTTGTAATTTCAGGTAATAAATCGTAGCACTTGAAATCTGGACTCGTCACTGGCAATTCTACAATTTCTCTTAAAATTCTGGGACTCTTACAATGCTTCTAATCAAACTACTGCATATTGATACATTACCAAAACGGGTCCGTCTTTGTACAGAATTTAGTAGGGTCAGATCAAAGATGTGCCACAACTGTGTGCGTAGTTAGAGGTTTGTTCTCTAATACATCACTGTACATCTAGCCATAATATATGATTAAACTGGTTTTATTTGCAACAATGATTATTGCACTCCCGTTTGGCAGCATTATAAAAATGAACTATTATTCAACGCTGCCACCAAGTAGGCAATGTTGTGACTACCATAGCTAAATCTGTGTTAATGCATCTGGGTAAGTTCTGTAATGTACCAATATGTTGCAGTACTTCCATCATATATCAGTACTTTGATTGGAAGCACTGTAATGTCGCCTAATGATTGAATCACACAAAAGTTTTGTATCTCAAGTGCTGGTCTATCAAAGGACTATCAATTATTCTCAATGTACTTGCATCTCCACAAAGCAGGGTGTAAACGCATGAAAACCAGTACCAGTGGAAATGTCTAGAAGATCACACACTATTTCAAAGCCACAAGAATGCGACAAAACATCTATTTTTTTAAATCTAACTGTCCAGAAAGTATTTGTACTCTTTCTTTTCAACTTGTTATAAAAAATAAAACCGTTGTCTGTTCTTGTACAAATAAGCGAAACTGACTCTTCACATTCTTTAACAAATCCTACATTTTTACAAACAAATGCATGTCATTCAAACACAAAAGCAACCACAGCTCTATAATTTTGAAAACGTTTAACAATTTAATACAAAAGCCTGATATTTCATGATACATATAATGTCTTCGAGCGGATAAAAGAAAGGCTGTTAACTTCAAATTGAATACAAGGTGAAACTCGGACAAAAAAAAAAAAAACTTTTCATGATTAAGTCGGTCCTTTCAAACACTTCCAGAACGTTAAATACTTGGTCTTTTTTTTCACTTGTACAATAACTTGTGCTCTTTTTTCCAAAAATATCCAAACCATTTCCCCATTTTTTTTAACAGGACGTATTCTAGTGTCAGATAGATTATGTATGAAAAGAAATGGTCGCTTAAGAGTCTTTAAAAAGTACTACTGTATTAATGGCTATCTTTACATAAAAGTCTTTGTATATTTTCTTTCAAAGTACAAGAATATCTTAAATGCTACATTTCGATAACAACTCCACAAAATGGTAGAGTTATGAATAATCTGCACAATATTGATATGCAAATTTAACCATTTGTTCTCTCAAGAAAACTCTGGTTAGAATCCACAGCTCTATCATTGACTGGGAAGGAGAACCTGATAATAACTTGAGCAGTTGTGACAATCTTCAATTCTTTACTCATTTGCAAACATTTTGATCTTGACTACTTGTGGAGCTTGCCTCGACAAAAAATACCCCTAATTTAAACATTTCCACATCGTTTTTTTTTTTACAAAAACCTTGGAATACTTTCAAAAAACATCTTTCTACATAGACCTTCTATCATGTTTTATATGAATGAATTAACAGAACATATCACAAAATCTTACATGGGAATTTTCTATGAAAGGACAGAAAAAAACAATCTTGTTGAAATACTGAGGACTCTGTATGGCTGAAAGTTTTACTTGTATGACACATCAAAACCCGGAAGTATGTCTATCTTGACTGAAGTGTTTCCTTATTTATAAGTTGGTCATTACTGAAATATAACTATGAAAAAAAGTCCAGTTGGATGGGTTTATATAAATGTACCATTTCTAGGAGATCCATAACGGTTTCAATACTTATAATACTAACGATGTCTAGATAGTAAGTGGCAGAGATGCTTCTTCAATGTTGTTGAACTTCTTAGTATCGGCTACTGCAATGGAAATGAAAAACAAATATTGAGAATGAGCATCATTGGTTCATTTGCATGCTAAAAATAATCACATAGAAGATAGTATTGCATTTATTTATGCAGGCTCTATGTAGGAACACAAAATGCAATGCTGAAGATAACTTAAAGTTCCTAAAAGGCACGCAGTCACCTCCACATGGTTGACTGACAAATTCAGTGTTACAACCCGCAAAAAACACTCGTGTTTGTCTTAAATAGTGTGCTAAGAAAGGATTTCATGCAATGACAAAATTAGGTAAAAATAACAATACAACTTGCACAAAAACAACTGGGGTGCCTCTATAGGTTCAGGCAACCCTTTATCGAGAAGTTACCAACAGTAATTAAGTCCCATTCCTGAGTTCCATGAGCAAACATACTGGTAATTTTCCACTTGTTACATCTCCTATTACTGTCAATTACGCCTTCAGCAACCAAACGACAATCTTCTGGTATTTTTCAATTTGTGAAGTTCCATGTAAAATTGACATGTACAAAAGGTGCCTGAACCTTCTCATGAAAAACTTTGGGGAACACAGATTTAGATATTCCTAGTATCTTACCTGTATGAACTCCTCTGGCCACCACCGCCTCTTCCATAGCTTCCTCCTCCGTAGCTGCCGCCACCACCAGACCTGCTGCCACCACCATAGGCACCGCCTCCGCCGCCACCACCATAGCTTCTGCCGCCGCCGCCACCACCATAGCCGCCGCCGCCACCATAGCTCCTTCCACCACCACCATAACTGCCGCCGCCGCCACCATAGCTGCCGCCTCCAAATCGGCTACCACCACCGCCGCCGCCTCCTCCACCACCACGGCGTGAGGGCCTTGCATTCTGGACATTAAGCTGGCCACCATCAAAGCTCTGTTTTATGAGAAAAAAGAAACAAATGGTATGACATCACAAGTTATATGAACAGCTACTTTAACGCATCGTTACACAATGGCACACAAGTCAAATGTTAATGCAGACTCTTACACTACTTCGCCTAGACAAAAAATTGCCTCACAAGTCTCCAGTTATGTTCACCAGCATGGTTTTACCCCAAATTTCCTCTCGGGTCTCCAGTTATGTTCATCACCAATGGTTAACCCCCATCCCCACTTCTAAGTAGATGTACAACCACCAGAGATGGGCAACTACTTCTCTACATACCTTTCCATCTAATGCCTCCTTGGCCAATGATGCGTCCTCTGAGCTTTCATACTTTACAAAGGCATAGCCCCTCGACTTTCCAGAGTCTCTGTCTTTGATCAAGAAAACTGTTGGAGAAAATACCATAACATATCAAGAGTTATTTCCCACTTGTAAAATATCTTGCATCACTGACTACACAAATATAATCTTTGATCAATCCCATATTGCATTTTACAATTATTTTACAACCTTTATACAACTCGCCCCACATCTTGGAGAAAATCAAGATGTTTGCATATTTACCTTGCAGGGTATATGGATATCTAATTAAAATGCAAAGTGCCTTCCACCTCATCTCAGATTTTATCATGTTATCATAAGATTAATGGTAATCCCTGATCAAATAACTTGGCTATACATGTTGAACTTCTTCATATTCCTCACTGACCGAATATTGTGTTTTCAGAACTACCCACCACCAGATAGATTTACGACATTTTGATTTTTCGAGTAAAACGTTCACAATATGGGATCCTTCCTTTCATTCTTCAAAAATCACCAATGAGATGAGCCCCCAAAACATCCAGAAATACCTGATGGTTTTTTCAGTAGGTAAGCCACTTGACATTAACTGTACAAAGTTTGAATTTTTTTTTCAAGATGTAGGTTTTCTTTTTTTTGTAGACCAGAGGTTTGATAACTGGACTTGAACATGCAAGATATCACCTGCAAAATTTCCCAGACCACAAATACCCTTTGCTTATGTCTAATGAAATGAAAGTAACTTGGAAGACATATCCCTTGTGAAAATCATGATTTATCACAAGATGGCACCGCAACCAGGAAACCACTACATGCGCAAGTACAAATACACAAGTAATCACATTCTCTACAAGCAACTAAATATTCATTAAATCATCAAATATAGTTTGAATGAAGTGGGCATATCTGTGGGTTATCAGTAGTTGAGGGCCATTCATTTTGCAGTTGTGCCATAGTATACATTGGTCATGTCAAACACAGTAGGAGCACATGTGGTTAAATTCAGTAAGAGCATGTGTGGCACAACAGGGCTGTCCTGAGAGGTCATGTTGTAGTACTGTCTTGCTATGTTGTGCAAATTATGGCAGTTGAGGTCGTATATCCAGAAGTCGTGGAAGTCATTGGGGAAAAGATGTCTGCTGAAGGAAACTTTGATGAGAAACGTTATTTCAGCTGCTGATGCACAAAGTTTCCACAGGAATATAAGAAAGCACATACCGTCCTCCACTTTTCCATATCGACTGGCTTCCTTTTCAAGGACAAACTCGTCAGTGTTTTCGTTTAGACCGCCAATGTACAGCTTATACGGATCACTACCACTATCTGATCTTCGTGAACTTTGAACAATTAATTGTGAGAGGAAAATTCATGTGTCTGGTTTGGATATCACATTCACATGTGATTTCGTGGGCCAAAATTATTGCTTGCTCATTTACAGAAACCCATCTGAAGTTTGCAAACGAATCTGAGTTGCCCAAAATATGCAATAAAACCATCATGAATGAGATGTACCACTGAACCTCATTCATGAAATCAAAAGACCTGGTGAAACTTTGCAACATGAAAATAAGTGCCTTCTCTGCAAAAATTACTCAATTCAAACTATATTTGTACTTTTTACCCAAGACCAAACAAACAGTTCAAACTCATAATGGTTGAAATCTGCACTAGTCTAACATTTCCATTTTATTCACTGAACTCTAAATATTCAAATGTAAAGATTTATCAGAGGAAGGCTTTAGCTTTTCTTGTGCAAAATTCATCACGTCTTTGATTTTCAAGGTACATCATTGTTACACATATACTGGGACAATAGGTGTCGAGATATCAGTGTTGTTTTTTTCCAGTACTTTTTGTTTTAGAAAGTAACTTACTTTTGATGATCTACATGTACTTGCCGAAGCACTGCAACTCGGTCTGAGGACGAAGCTGTGTGTGCAGCTCACAAGTAAATGGTCCAATATGGGAAAAATGATCTGAGAGTTCTAGAGTGAAATTCGACAATGCATTTGACATCACCAGTCACTGTGCGCTTGTCAGTCTAAGAATGCGACTTAATGACACGTAAAACAGTATTTAGGAAGGGATTGAACAGTTTCAGTGAATATTGGGTTGATTTTTTCCTGCAAAAAAAATTGCATAAAATTACTCCTATTGTCCCTTGAAGGTTTCTCTTTGACGAGAAATAAACAAATACCAGAATGGGTGAAACCTTTCCTCCTAATCATGCTGATGTCATCAAGAGGTACAAATACTATCGATCCACGACTTTTAAGTGTGTTTCATGTGTTGCAGGAGACACAAAATTTGGCAACTTGTAAAATCAACTTGAAACCTTTGTACCCAAAGAGGGTTAATGACTCTAAACCGAACTAAAAATAAGCTGTGTTTTCTTTCCTTGTCCTTTTTCATTCAACGGAATTTAGTTATTCAGAGTAATAAATTAGTCATTCTCTTGTTGGAACACATGTAGAACAGTGTCTACTCATCGCAGAAAATACAAATCTGGGTTATGTTAGGAAATCTAACCAACTCCTTAGCTTGAATACAAAAGTGTATACGTTAGTCAGTATACAGTATACTCGTGGCCTCTTGACAACAGTCTACATGACAAGGTTTCAGCAACTAATTTTATACAGATTCACTGTATCAGCTTCAGAGACTAATGAGTTCATGTCATTATCCATCTCTTGAACGGCTTCCTGTGAACTTTAACACATAATATACCAAGAACAAATGCATACTTTTCTAAAGACATAATATCCAAGAAGATGTACCATTTGAGATGAAAATTTCTTCATATAACACTTCAAGTGAAATGTTTGCATGGAGGAACTTCATAACACTATTCTTGCGATAGCTTCTTGTCGGATATGTATTTGGTTGGATGAAAGCAACTTTCTTTTTGTGAAACCAGATGAACATCAAATCTTGCAGTTTGTAATCAGATACGTGGTTTCTGCCAAGGTTACTGTTACGCAAGTTGTCAAGCAAACTTGTGCTTAGAATGAGTAACATGCAAATGTATTAACAGTCTATTGAAAAGAACAAAAAGGTCTATACAATGAGGTAGACTTCAGATACACTGTGTTGTTCTGCCCTCAGTCTGCTTGGCGTTCTGGCTGTTAGGGCAACACGACGCGTATCTTTGACTATAGATGAAATTTGTCTTTTCCAAGTAAAAATATCCCAGTTTCAGCCATCGCAAGATTAACTGCAAAGTTCCAAATCCTTCAACTTTTACTCACCACAGTACATGAAGTCAAATTAATTCCCACAATGCATTAATCTCGTTTGATTTAGAGGCACAAGTAAATCAAACATTGAATAGTGGGGGGAAACCAACACCATGTACAGACATTGAAGGAATTTGGATCTCTGCATTTGATTCAAAAGCATAAAAGAAACCAATCAGTGGCCAACAGCATAAGAAACAAGTTCACAGATTTTGCTATTAAAAAAAACATCGTGAATATAATTTCATGTTAGGCCCATTAGTGATGGCCAACAAAAGGACCAGATTTTAGACTTTTACAATGAAAAACTTGTGTGTCATATTATATCGAATCATTTTTGCCTACAAAGACTGTAAACTTGCTCATTAACAGTTGGCAAAGTACAACAAGTACATCTTTCAACTTACCTATAACTGCCACCATCTCGTGATGAAGACTCTTTCCTGGCATAGCTAACAGTTATATTTCTACCATCTAATTCCTGTGTAGAGAAAACATCATGTAAGTACACACCAAGGAGATCCAGTCAATTTTCTGCTGCCAAGACACAATGCGCGACATGTCGGCATGTCACATAGGTGTTACGTTTCAGTTCGTTTCATTACATTTTTATTGCGACTTTTAATGTTATGTCCTTTACAAAATGAGTTTGCAGTGACCTCAGCTGTCGTTTGAAGTGTTAATTGATGCTGCTACAATAGCCGATTCAGTTGCTGTGTTCGAATCTGTTTGGTCGACTTGAAATAATGAAAAGACACGTCGACTTTCTTAAATGTGAGTGATTTTTGGTACTTTACTAGTCTTCATTACATAATTATTAAAATATTCACAACTTGGAAGGATTGGCATTTCAACAAGTACACAAATGTGTAGTAAATAAGTAGACTACTCACTGTTCCATTCATTTCATCAATTGCAGCCCTGGCATCGTCTGGGTTGTGATATACTACAAAACCAAATCCACGTGACCTGCCTGTGAACTTGTCTAAAACAACTTTAGCTACAGGGGGAAAAACGTTCAAAGAAACAGTTAAAGCACAATAGATTCTCATCTTATATCTACATTTCTTGCCAAGAACTCCACGCTTTTTGCTGTCCTCCATTGGTGTTACTACTAACTCTTGCAGATTCTCTTCATTAAAGAAGAAATACTATTCAGTTTTGACTAAGTAAACATATTTATTCAATTTGTCAACGCATTGCATCTATTAGTTATTATTTTAACTATGCACAAGAAAAGTTATCGTCATTGAACAGTAAATATTTAACAAAATACCCTGGTTATTCTACATCGTGACAACTCGTGCCTAGGTCCGTTGGTTCTCTGAACATTATACATTGCACTCTCGGTCAAAATACTCCTGACATAAGGGTTTGTAGTGACAAGGCCCCTTAGATCACTCATATTTTCCTTGGCTGAACAAAGAAAATGTTGAGAAACAATTTCATTACACTTGCAAAACATGTCTTACCTTCCATGATAGAGCCAAACCCCCTCATAGCAGAATTCAATGCATCATCATTTGTGTTATAATTCAGCCCCCCAACGTACAATTTGCCCTCCTCTGACATGTTGATAGTTTCTGAAAAATGAACAGAACACATGTACCACTAAATAAATAATCTTTATTTATACTGGACAGTAAGTATATATACAGTTGTCTCACAAAAAGTCCAGTGAGTCATCCCGCATGAGTTCAGTGGTAATGCAGGAGGAAATCAGAGTACCAGGTGGGTGGGGCGATATGTTGTCATCAACAACCAACCCATCACTGTTAATTTTCACTATATAAGCAAGACAAAAAATCAGCAAACTTTAGATATGTCGGAAACAACCCAGGGTCTAGTTGCAATAATTGTAGCATTTACTGTGATTTTGAGGGTTTTTTTTTACTGTTTTGGGGCTTTCTGTCGTTCCAATGTTTAACTGGAAGCAAACGCAACAATTCCTGTGACGTAAACACAAATAGAGGAGATCGCGCTGAAAACCTGAGTGAGATGTCAGCTTATACTACCCACTTCAAAATGCTGCATGTGCGGCTACTGTTGTCGAATTCTGACGGGAATGGAGTACCCCTGGACATTTCTTGGATCTTGAAAGCTCCGTAACTCATGTTGGAGTTAGGAAATGTCTTTATTTTTGGCAGGAACAGTGTAATTTAGCAGGATATTTCAACCAACTTGGCGATTCAGATCTGATATTTCACCCAACTTGGCGATTCCATCAAAAAACCAGAACAACAAAAAGCACAAAATCACAGCAGCTACCTGGAGTCTAGATTAATCCTCTTGTGCCCAAATAAATCACTTGCGCTAACAAATATTCATGGCCATTTAATAACATATCAAGACAAATGCACTACAATTCATATATTTGTTCTAATGTGGAAAACTTGAACATTCATAGAAAGGCAGTATCACCTATTTTTACACATGTACAATAAAATGGAAAATTCTGAAAGCCCTTTTGTTGACTGAGCTCCTAATCAATATGGACGCATGTTAGGATCAGTTCAATAAAAATTGCATTTTCACACAATATTTTACTTCACTTTGGGAGAAAAACGAGGACAACTGAATGTTGAATGTTGTTGCCATAAAAAAAACAGGATGATGAATACAGAACAAAAGTGTTGAGACCTGCAAATTCTGAATTTTGAAACGTGACTAAACCTGTGTAATGACCTCTCACAACGATGAAGCCATAAAATAACCTTGACCAGCACCATCGAAATAAAATATTAATCATTATGGATACAAGACATGTCCATTTCAAAAGTATAAATATGAAAGGAATATGGCTTCCGTAAAAATTCGGTCTTAAAAGGCGAGCAAGTCTTCACTGACCTCGGAGACAGTATGACCACTGTTCCAGATTGAGAGCAACGCGGGAATTAAAGCCCCTTAAAAAAGTCCTTTGTTCTCACTCCCACCCACGTGACCCAGCACCCAGGAAAAAACCCACATTTTCTCACTTTTTATCAAAATCAGCTATAGTTTCCCTCCCTCATCTAATACCTAAAGGTAAATAACTTGATATAGTCTGTTGAGTTAATGTATGACGATCTAATTTTTCGGGAAATATTTGAAAATGGAGTAAAACGCCCAAAGCCAAAGCACGCATGTGCTAGCGTGACGCATGGCATAGCAAGTACATTTCAAGGAGAAAAGCGAGCATGTTGTAGTTTACGGTTTCAAAATGTCAAAAATGTCGCGTAATTTCACTCGAAATAACCACCACAAGGTAACTTAGGTATTATAGGTTATTTTTGTCATCATAAGTATCACATGTTACTTTCAGAAATGTTCGAAAAAGCAATTCAAAAACAGCACGACAATTTGAGGTTTGGAAAAACACAAATGGCGTCGTTTTTTCGTTTCATTACAACTGAGCTTTCAACTGGTTTTAAACACATCGTAAGTTCATAAGCAGTCTTGAAACCAACCCAAATGAAAAGATATATTATTTAGCCATAATAATTACAGCTCATAAGGCATAAATAAGATGATATATAGGATATTTTACAAAACTACACCCAATGTGTGGAACTCACCTTCAACGCTTCAAATTTGGAGTAAAATGGCGGTTTGACAGAGTTGGCGCGCGTGGGGCAGGAAAAATGAGGGCGGGCTTTGACGGTGTGATATACACTTCAGCGCAAGCGTGACAAATAACGTCAACCGATTGGCTGAGACCAATACATAAATTTGGAAACATCATACATCTCATTATAGACTATGCGTGTCTGTGATCTTATTTTGTAACAATATATTTATTTATTTATTTCATGTTATTTTTTTTGCTGGGGATGAAAAAAAAAGATGTTCTTCTCTTGGATTGTTGGCCTTTTACCACCCCGTCCCCCCTCAAAAAAAATGAACGGAAAAATCTCCTCAAAACCACAAGGCTTACTCGAGCTTGCGAGGAAATTCAAGTTGTACTACTTGTAGTCTAATTAATCTCAAATAAGCGATGTCTACACAAACATTTGTGACTCTGGATATGCAGTCTACACAGACACTTATAACCTGAGATGTATTTCAGTATATAATTAATCATCGATAATATTGACATATTTGGCGATAATAACTGAAATATGTTTTTTTTAAAAAGGCGGACAGACAGACAGACAGACAGACAGACAGACAGACAGACAGACAGACAGACAGACAGACGGACGGACGGACAGATCGATCGATAAATACATACATACATACATACATACACACATACACACATACACACATACATACATACACATACACACACACACACATACATACATACATACATACATACATACATACATACATACATACATACATACATACATACATACATAGATGCATAGATAGATAGGCAGGCATAGGGGTAGTAACGGCATTTTTCAACATTTAGTTAACTTCTTTTATTGATCATAAAAAAGAAGCTGTCTGAAGTTTATTATACGCAACACACAGTCAGTTGATAACATGCAATTAATCTTTAAAATTAGACAATAAAGATGTTTTATAACTGATAAGTTCAATTTCCGCTCGATGAGGTTAAGTTCACCTCGTGAAACGGACAGTATTGGAGCCCCACCTTACCAACGACAATATTCTGTACCAATACTCTGACTTTGTCATGTCAATGTGTGCTATTCTTGAATATTAAATGCGATACAACAATTCAGTATTAAGAATTATTAAAACAATAAATTCTCCGCTAGCTAGGTACATTTTTTTGTATGGCCTCGTTTACTTGGACAACATTATACACTGGTGTAGGCCTTCCTCTTGCGATACCTGCCGAGGAAGTAGGCGATGACGACAATGATGATAAGACCAGCTAGACAACATCCAATGACGATCCCTAATAAGCTGTCGTTAACCACGTCCGCAGTACATTTTGAAGCTGGTAAAATATAAATAAACAAAGAAAGGGCATTAGTGTGAAGATGACAATAGCTATATTTATCATATAATCTCTTCCATGTTTATTTTACAAATGTGCTGATTCATCATTTTTTTAAGACAGACCTGGGTATGATGCCACTGATTCAAGTAAATCAATCTTCAAGCATTCTTTTTAAAGTTTTTTTTGAAGATTCTTCTGAGTTGCTCTGTGACGATAATCATCACTTGCAATAAATTTGACCTGTGAAATGAACTTTTAAGACGATGCTTTAGGTCACACATGACAGAGAATATTTAGGAGATTTAGAAGTACAAGTTGGGCAAACTTTGGGAAGATTAGCCCAAATGAAGTGGTTATAGAGAAAAACTTACTGTGAGTATTTTTGTCTTGATTATGGCAAACCATGGAAGTATCACCAACGGTGATACTGCCATGGACATACCCCAAACCTTACACGAAAGAATGGTGATGACGTGGGTGGTAAGGGTGTTATGCGGTAAAATTTACTAATAGTACAATTACAAATTGCGTAAATGATTATCGTTTTAAATCTCTGTTTTTATAACCCCCCCCCCAAAAAAAAATAAATAAATAAATAAATAAATAAATAAATAAATAAAATAATTGTCATCTGTACTTCGTGTGAAAAAGAAACTCTTTACGTGTACGTTCGTTGCTTAGGAACTACACCCAAACGACGTAATCCTGAATAATTAACGACCAAGCTTAGAATCACTATCTTTTTCGGTAAATACCGGTAAGACCAAAGACCCTCCACCAAGGACGTATTACCCACCATCGATGGTGCATGATGCGACGCACATGTTTGTTTGGCGTCCTGTCTATGAACATATACAATAATGCCTATTCAAATAATTTTGAGCTTTAGGAGACTTGCGACAATAGAGGGAGGTGACAACGATGGGAGGTGACAACGAGATGTACCTGCTGTTAGCAGTGATTACATGTATTGCATTGTATTGTATTGTATTTGTAATTGAATTAGTGCATTTGCATTTGTTAGTTTGCCCATAGACGCTTTCGTGTTGGGTCCATGGTTTGCCCACAGGGTACACGACGAATAATCAATTTTTGTTCTCGCGATTTTCCGGATTTCTAAATATTACTTTCTCTGTATTTCCTATAAAGTTTTAAATATTAACACCATAACTATTTGTTTCCTCTCACTGTTTTCCCTATTACGCGTTATCACTGTCTTTTCAGAGTTTACCAACTTTGCATTAATTAGTAGAGTGGTAATCCTAGCTAGAACAAACACACCGTCTAATTGCCAATTAACACATTGCGTAGTGAGTGTAAAAATCCACTGATCTGTGGGTGGAGGGTCTATGATCTGACCAAATAGACACTACACGAAAGGGACGCGTCTCTGCCGACATTCATTACTTCCGCCCATTTTATTTTTCATGTAGGGTCTATGATCCGACTAATGGCAGTACACGGAGTAGAAGAGAGATGACACATGCGCTTTGATTTTCAACTCTGGACATCTTTGTGTATCTCGGTCGCTTGTTGTATGCTCATTCATGAAGGTAGAATCACGTGACTCAACCAATTAGCAAAACTGAAAAAACAATGAACCCACTGTAAAATGTAGGTACAGCTTGGAGTAATTATACTGTCAGTATAATTAAACCAAGGGTACAGCAAAGATATAGGAGAGAAACAGAACACGGTCATTCCTACCTCCATGCTGTGACACACACTATCCTGACTCGTGACGTTTCAGAACCCTGGAACGTTATAAATCAAGATTACGGATGTATATAAGCTTAAAATCAATACTATAAAATGAAAGTTTGAAACAGGTTTTTAGGACAGGGAAATTCGCCCTGCAATCAATAATGAACAAATCTATTTTAAATTTGTTATAGATGTGGAAAGAAAATCAAAGTGACATAAATGCATAATCTATAATTTATAGTGGATATAAACCCCTTTCTCCAAATAAGTCAAATGGGGGCTAGGCTGTAAAGTACAACTTTTCGCTTCGCCCTCACCGGCCTACTCGTTGAAGGTCCCTTCAGGTGTGTCGGACAATTATCTGGAATGGCCGCAATCTTATGGTGTTTTGTGATGGTAACCAAATACTATATGACCTTTGCTATAGATAGTACGTGAAAGTATGAAAAATCCCAAACAGCATGAAATTAAATATAACGTGTCGCATCTTGTATTAAATCGCCATGACTTGATTTTATACCGAATGAATGGCAACATTGTATACATGTTAGTCATGCAAAGGAGGCGATAGTAATTATTGACCTATTACACCCCGTGTTTGGCCCAGCTTTAGTTGAAATATTTATAGGCCGGTTGATTTATCAAATAAATCCATTGGATGTCAGGGTCCACTTAAGCCTGTATATACAGAACAACCCACTTACAATGAGCTACACAGCAAACCCAAAATAGTTCGGTCGTCAAGGTAAGGAAAATGGAGGGCATTCTCTAATGATCACGTTGCTATGACCAAACAAATGGTGAAAGATAATGATACGGATCAACCCTGTAGGCTGTAAATTGTGTGTCTAATCACACGTCGTCTATCCCAGGCGTCTTTTTGACGGATGTCATTAGCCTGTAGTCTAGGTATTCGACACTCTGGTATTGATATTCTATCTGTCAAATGACACCTTCATACCAGGTAGCTAAGTCTAATAGGGTGAGGGGTGTACTGGACGAAGTACAATGTTCGATACCAACGTACAAGTACTTTTTATTACATATACAGCCATGGATGTGACTGTCTCACTGAACATCCATGGTGTTTCACGGTGGTGGATTCCGACAATGTCCGCCCATCAAAGTGTTGAGGGACATAGCTGAAATGATGGAAATGTGGGTTAAACTTCACCGAAATGAACCACAGAAAGGGTGTCGTGGGCTACTTTTGGTATGACAGAATACATTATCTTAGTTATATGTGACCCAGCGAGGAAGTTCTTGATTGTTCGGAAATAAAAAGTGCCCTATGAGGACACAAATATTGATGTGCTCATATCGTCATCTTCACCAAGTCCAAATCAAACTGGAGGCTGAACGAGACCTTTTTTTTGAACGGTAAATTTGACATGAATGTGACTTCACCACCACTATCTCAATTCTATCAACCTTGGATCATAGATACGCTGTTTGTTTTGACGAGTCTATTCACGTATTTAATTAAAACAAAACTAATCTTCCATGTTCTTATGACGGTGTTATTGGCGGAATACATGTTTTTGATAATGTATGTTTATCTCCCCTAACACCCATGGTTTATTAGCAAGGAAAAGGACAAATAATCAATTTTGTACTCGCGATTTTCCAGATTTCTAACACTTGGTACCTCTAATAGTCGGATCAGTGGTGTTTACACTCACGACATAATGCGTTAATGTGGACAAATAACCAGTGAGTTTATGCTTGAATTAGCAAGCTACTAATTAATGCAAAGCTGATAAACTCCGATAAGACATTGATATCAGGTAGGGAATAGAAGAAAAACAGTGAGAGGAAACAGTATTTAAAACTTTATTTGAAATATACAGAAAATAATATTAGAAATCCGGAAAATCGCGAATACAAAATTGATTATTTGTCCTTTTCCCTGTGGTTTATTGTGCTAGTTGCACTGCTTTCTGTGTTTTTTTCCCACGGCTGAAACTACGGATGTACTAGTACGTATTTATAAGTTCACAGTCATGCAAAATCCCGACGTGGTTTGGGTGTGTATATATTTTCTGAGGCAATGTAGCCCGGGATCCATACGGATTGAACTTTTACATTATTTTTTCTTTCCAATCAGTAGGAAAGAAAACTGCAAAAATCCAATCCGTATGGATTCCACGCCAGAGGCAACGTAATACCTCAGACCACTAACAGTGGTCTGATCATAGACCCCGTGGTCTGAGCATAGACCCTGGGTGGAGGGTCTATACGGTCTGGGGTAATACTATGGATCGATCGAGAACAAAGTTAAAGATCTATGGATGGAACATGTGGGTTATACTTCCATGGATGGAAGTACCCCCCCCCCCCCCCCACGTGTGTGGTACGTCCATGATTCATGGTAAATACTATCATAGAAGCTGTTGGTCTATGACAATGTCTCGTGAATCTTTCTTTATATTGCAATTGGGTTCTCTGTTTTGAAAACTTACAGACACTTGCTGGCCTTTATATTGGTATTTGTAAGCCCCTTTTAGCTCAGACCACAAAAGATTCTTGGCCTGAGGTTTTCGCAATGGGTTGGAATCCCCTGTAATAACTAGTAGAACGTTTTACACATCAGAAGTGCGAATGGTCACGGTGAATGATGAATGGAATGTTTTGTCTCGAGATAGTTTCAGGAAGGTGGTACCATGGTGGTAGAGGGAATGGTGTAAATAAGCGAGAACACGGAGTCTATTCATAAGCCTTACACACCTTCAGAGACTCAGACACAAACACAAACACTATGACACAAACAATGATGAAAGGTCAAACACAGCCAACACGTTGTCTAATGGAGGTCGAGATGGTCTTACTTGTCTTTTGTCTGAGGCGTAAACAATGCAATAAGGTATAGACTCGTTGGTGGGGGGTCTATGAATAATTAGGCAATGGTTGTCTATCGATCTCTGAGACCAGCGACACTCCATATATTTATGTATTTGGTTTCTCGAGCCACAAGTCTCTCTCGAGTGTTATAAACGGTACCGGTATGTAATCGGCTGAATACAAGTATTCTATATCACAATGTTCCTCTAGAACTGTGGTGATATGAAGAAGATTTAAAAGGAGAGAGAGAGAGAGAGAGAGAGAGAGAGAGAGAGAGAGAGAGAGAGAGAGGGGGGAACTGTACTAGAAGAATTCCCCCCCCCACACACATACCGTACATACATACCGTACATACATACATACATACATACATACATACATACATACATACATATACACACACACGTACATACATACATACACACACACACACACACACACACACGTACTCGTACATACATATATGCATACGAGCTAGTGTCTTTCCATGGGCTCAGTAAGATATAAACCAAGATTGTACTCATGTACTCAATACGAGAGAAATTGAATCGAAGAACCTTTATTTCAAACATGATCTATTTATAGCTACATCTGAATACATATACAATGTACTATAATCCAAAGCATAGATAAACACCAAAATTAATAAACTAAGATTAGCTATATAATATATATAAGACCCCCTGTATGTGCTATGTGTATTTGAATGATACACCAACAGAAAGCACATGTGAAATTGAACTTGGAGCAATCAAGAACGCAACCTTACGAAATACAACTGTTGCTACTTTTGTAAAATCAAAAATGTAACCATCACCAAAATGCAACTACATATACGTATATATATCAACGTGTACCAGACCGTTAAGCGAGATAGCCATAATCATATTATACGGTACATAAGCATCAGAGAGATTACTACCATTACGCATAATTAGTTCTATAATTTGTTTGATGGCATGCTAATACAATACAATTCTTCATGATATAAAAGATTGATTGGTTCCCTGGGTTATTAAATACATTTAATAAACGTATACTTAAAATTAATAAACATTTTAAAATCTACCAATGAATGTCTTATTTTGATGAATACATAGTAAGTTCCTATATATATGACCAGCATACGTTATTACTGTAAGAATGACAGTTTAAACCAGCTGCATTAGTTGTAACTGGAGTAATATTTTTAGTAGACAACCTACAACTAATCATAAATATTTAAAATTTTCAATAATTAGACACTACATGTCAATTAGAGGTCTATTTTATCTATAAGTAGTATAGTAATAAGTTGAAATCGTGATTCACAAGGGCGCGTTGATTTTTTGGTGCGGACCCAAAATCAATTTGATTGGCGTGTTGCACCCCGGTTCATAAGCTTACTATGTGTACTGCTACACAGATGTGTTTACCCACAAGGAATTCAATGTATCTCATGATGAACAACATAGCAAGTAAGATATAATTATATCTAACAAATTAAAACAGTTTTAAAAAAAAGTCCCAATAGCCGCTAGAGCAATAAGTATATCCATATTGCCTAAATACCACACTTGCATTGTTTATGTTATGTCATGTGATCTACTCTATCTATCAGAACTTACCTGTGTATGTGTGTTGTCTTTGATATTTTGGTGTAAGTAGTGGTGTTACTTCGTTATTTTTGTTTTGATTTTCTTTTTACGTACACAAGCTGAACCAGAGTTTGCTGAAGTAAAGATCCTTTAAAGTTAATCTGTCAGTAGACAAAACGTTATATTTTCACTGCCCCGTATCTGATCAATCTCGAGACTCCATTACATATACGATTTGGGTTAAGAAAACCGATATAGTTATGTGTTCTCTAAGGTACCTTTCTTTCATGAAGTTCCATTTACCAAATTAAAAAAAATTACAAGATG